>NC_056458.1:44835469-44872969 GCF_018296145.1 Oncorhynchus tshawytscha | reverse complement strand
TGTGTGTGTGTGTGTGTGTGTGTGTGTGTGTGTGTGTGTGTGTGTGTGTGTGTGTGTGTGTGTGTGTGTGTGTGTCATTATGGAGACACCTGTTCCCAACCCTTTTTTCCGTAAAACATATTAATACTCTGGAACTGACACACATCAAGATCAAGAAATAATGGAGACAGAACACTGGCAAACGACTTTGGGCACACTGGAGCGAATTACATAAATTAGAGAAAATGATATCAAGAGAAGTGCTTTATGCAAGCTCAGTTCTTGGGTCTCGGGGGGCTGCCCGAGTATAAATTTGAAATGGAAGTTATGGAACTACCCTCGCTTGGTTCTTTTTATGGGGGAAAAGTCCTCAATGAAACTGGCATTAAATGTGGAGAATGATACAATTGCCTCTGTTGGCCATCAAATAACCTATTAATTTATATGCCATGGTAGGCTACCATTTGATACAATACATATGTTGAAATGATGATATCACTGGAGTCGTTGTAAATGAATGTGTGCCACTTGTGTAGCCTAACTGCCAAATAATACATATTTATTAACTTCAGTTTATTGTTGTTGTAGCCTTATGTTATTATGCAATTATTAATGGACATGTTTAGTTCATTAAATTGGAAGCTATCAAAGCTCTATCGCAATTGCCGATTAGTTGTTAGAACGCATTAGACTGACAGTAAAAATAGTCTAATTAAGCTTCAGGTAATTAATATTTAATATATTTTATTCTACATCTTGTCTAGGCTACTGTATACCATCTGAAATTATATGTAGGCTTATCAGGAGCTATAGACTATCTGCCTTTATCTACGTAAACCATGACAGAGTTGAATTACAATAATAAACCCAGATTTTAGTCTGTAGCCTATTGAAATGACAAGTCAATCTCACAAATGAGCCCTTTATAACAGTTTGTATTTATTAATTTATAACAGTTTGTATTTATTAACATCTGGCACATAATAACAGCACATTTACCAGAAAATAACCTGACATTAGTTTATGTTAGTCCAAGTGTTTCTTGCTCAGAGATTTCGAGATCCTCTGTCCAACTTTCATGCTCAAACTCTCCTGTCGGATTTATCTAGTTATGCACATGCCCAGAGGGGATTTATTTACAATTGTAAACCTGGTTTGAGCCCTGAATGCTGATTGGCTATTAGCCGTGGTATATCAGACTATAGCAATACCGCATACTGGGGGTTTGTGGTATATGGCCTATATACCAGGGCTAACGGCTGTATCCAGGCACATTGTGTTGTGTCATGCTTAAAAACAGCCCTTGGCCGTGGTAAATCGGCCATATACCATACGCCCGTGTGCCTTATTGCTTAATCATACCAGTAAAACGAGTTAAATTGACATCCATTGATGGAAAATTGTCTGGCGAGTTTAATGAGGGCGAATTATCTTTTCTCCTGCGACATATTCACATTCCTTCATTATGTCGTGTCATAGCTCACAATAAGTATGTTGATGAAAACCGAATTTAGCTTCTAACGTCGTTACAAGTTACTACGATATTCGTTCTTAATTCACTCGATAACGTTATGGAAAAAGGGTTTATTATATAAATATGTCAACTCCTCTTTCGCTAGTTTTAAGGCCTTTTGTGCGGGTTTTGAGTGGTCAATCGGCTAGAAATGTCAGTAAACCCTGGCAACCACGCTTAGCTTGTACCCCATCTAGTCACAACCAGAGTCCATCTATGTTGGATCATTATAGGCTAGGCTACTGCACAAAGTGCACATAATACCAGCTACATCACTGTGTGAGCATGGACACGGACAGACAATGCATTGGGGGATTATGCTGCTTTAGCATACTGAATAACATTATCTTATCTTGATATGCCAAAATTGTGAGAGCAATCTAATAACGGGCGTGTGTATTGCAATGATCGCACATCACAGATCGTAGCATAAATCTCAATTGACTGTCAAGGCGCTACTACCGTACATTCTAACAAAGGGCCGGCATGTTCGTCCTCCTATAAACGTTGTTTTGACATTTCAGACAAAGAATAAATGTGTCAAGAACAGACTACAGCATAGGTAACCGGTACAGTGCATGAGCACATGGTATAGGTAGCCTAATGATAATGAATGATGATCCAGGTTCTTTTGTTCCAAATGCTGCACTACACATGTGCCCAAACCTAAGCCCGCAAAAATAGTAAGAATGCTTTGACATAACATTGTGGGTGAAGAAATATGTCCAATGGTATTTTAAAAAGTTTCACTCACCGGAATAGGAAGTCTGCCTGGACCAATGTTTTGGAGAGCCCGCGAGCACTAGATTGATGTCCCGGGTGGAACCGTGGAAAATGATGTTACTGTCACAGCGTTCAATCACTACATTAAACACAGAATAATAATACAACAACTGACAAGTACTCTCTGTCGGACAACCCCTTTTATAAAGCCAACCTGAAACACACCCGCATCATTCCATAAACACGCCTTGTCCCTAGCGACCTACAGTGCGCTGAAATGTGTCCCATCGTTCACACCCTCTCTTCCGCAATATACTGTAGTAGGCTACACATTGGCGACAGCGCTTCCTTTCACTTGCTTTCACTTTAAAGTGCCACTGTACAAATAACCTACAGTAGGCAATCCTACAAATATTTTTGTTAGCATATGGAGTCTTTAGAACAGTCTTAAGCACCTATAGGAAAATTGTTGACCTTCGTAACGCGGTTCGCATGTCAACAGTAGCCTAGACATATAGAGATAAGAGATAATACAACGAACTTCTATGATTCGTCAAAACATTTCTGTAGGATAATTGTCATGTTGGGTCCTACGAACCGTCACATTACGGTATGTGTAGTCTATTCGTTCACATTGTATCAGACTTAAACAGCTGTTTGTATAGGTTTTTATAAGCTATCAACATAGAGAAACATTGTGTGTCCAAATGCTTTCGGGAATTGTGGAAAAGAATGCGTCCATTTGCAATATCACAAATATTAGGTTAAATGTCTGACATCTAAAGGATTTTGGAAAGGAATCATTTATTCGGCATCTATGGCTCTATTCAATCAAAACCTGAAACGGGGCTTTCCAGATATGTAAGACAGTAACTTAGTTGAATTGTGATGTGTAAAGTAGTAGGCTAGTTAAAAATCAAATGACCAATGCTGCCGTTTTTATCTCAATATCAAATCATTTCTGGATAACAATGAAGTACCTTCCTGTGATTGGTTTAAATTAAAATGGTCAAAAAGAAACAAAAAGAGCTGAATGTTTCAAGCGAGAATTTCGCTTCCACAGTCTGGGCGTGGTCTGAGTGGGGAGGGGGAAACTGAAAACTGTCTGTTATTGGCAGAAAGGTTTGGAACTCTAATCTTATTGGTCTATTAACTCATTTACCACCAGGTGATGTCTCCAGGCCAGCCAAAACTCCACCCACTAAAACAGGCTGAAATTTCAGGTGTTCTTTTCCAACAGCTCTTACACTAAAAGGGCATTATCATAATTTTCACATTTTTACAGTATTATTCCAACAACATTGTGGATATATATATATATGTGTGTGAAACACAGGTAAATCATGTGTTTGACTGCACTGGGCCTTTAGTACTTATTTAAACTGTCAGTGTGGGAAGAATAACCTTGCTGGTATCACCTGCTTTGAAACGTCTGTATACTGTGTTTGATTGAACATCGCCCAGGGCCATGAGTTTGTAGCTGGCTACACGATTCAGCTAATCTATTGGGATGAATCAGGTAGCATTGAATGACATGCAGAGACTGTGTTATTATGAAAGAGATCTAGCTGCCCCCTCTGCTCTTCTCCATCAATAGGATGTTACCTCAGCAGCTTGAGTCACAGGTGCATTTCTTTGTTCATCAGTCTGAATAACGTGTTTGGCCGGACACAGTGAGCACACACTAGAGAATCAACATTGCAACGAGGGACTGAAGTCAGAAAGTGCAGTAACTAAGTTTGTTGTTGGTCAGAACTTTCTCTGTCGTTGCCGACCATCGCCATGAGGGAAGTTCATACAGAGTTCATCTTGCTTCCTTGGCAACAACCCTGGCTTCAGAGAACACAGCTCGAGGACTGACATCATGGGTTGGATGGAGGGAAAACTGACTGGCCCTCCTTGTAGCAAGAGATTTGTATCTCCCACCCAAGAACACACACAAACACACATCCGTGCACACTACGCACACATGCCATGCACCCACACAGTCTCTCACACAGAGCTGGAGAACTTCAACTGTCAGTGTGTCTTTGGAATCGTCAACGCGTCTTTGGAAACTGGCCTCCACACACAGGCCCAAGTCCTACACAGTGGGCCTAGAAATAGCCTGTTTACTTATGTGAGTCATCGCGTCAATAATTTACTTCACAGCTTCCTCTGTACTGCCTAAAGTCTGAGGCGGAGGTCTAGGCAGAAATTACAGTGTGGCTGGGCCTGAATAACAATGACTGGGACATTTTCAAGCAAAAATACCCAGATATCAGTGGTGCAGTCCTGGTGCATGGCGAAGTGGGTATAGTCTAATTTAGCCAAACTGATTGCCTGGCGAATGAAAGGTGCCCTGTGTGAAAAATTATATGAGAAACAGATGTAATTTTACATTTCTTTATTTAACTATGCAAGTCAGTTAAGTTAAGAACAAATACTTTTTTACAATGACAGCCTACCGGGGAACAGTGGGTTGACTGCCTTGTTCAGGGGCAGAACGACATATTTTTACCTTGTCAGCTCCGGGATTCAATCCAGCAACCTTTCGGTTACTGGCCCAACGCTCTAACCACTAGGCTACCTACCTCCGCAAGTAGGCTACTCTGAATGACCTAAAATCGTGGCAATGCGAATGACATCCACCATGATGTGCAGAATTAAATAACAGGCCTGATATGTTAGGCTAAGAGACCAGATAAGCGCCGAGGTAAGAAATGGAACAGCTTTATGTGGTGTTGCGTTACATGACAACAGGATAGTGAGGATTTCCTACATTTCACAGCAGTTATTCGCTGCTTATTCATCTCTATATTGTGCGTTTTGCTAGAGGAGATGTATGGGTTGCACCATGGTTTCCACACATTTTTACCCTAATATTACTATTCTTGTATAATTTTTCTAGGCTGTAGACTTTGCCACATGTAGGCCTAGGCTATATCGTCTATAGGGGAAATGGTGATCGTACCGGATCGAGGCAGGGCCTAAACCTCATAACCTGTCCATAAAGCTCTTCTGTCGAGAAGCAAAACAAAGACGATAGGCTAAACTGTAGAACTCACCAGACCTGAATAAATCCACAATTCTCCTTGTATATCAGGAGTCAGCGAACAGAGCGGTGCTGTCCGGTGCTGAAATCTTTGATCCTGACTTTCCCCGGGTTTAGCCAGCGCCAGCTGTAATGAATGTAATTCACTGGATATATACCTAATGTACTTGAAAGCACACGGGAGACAGTCATGTCAGGTTCAGGTTGTTTACTGAACTAAACAGGTTACATTTCATGACACCGGCCAAGCTGCATTAACTGCCTGTGGTGCTGAATATTATAGGCCTATGCTATGGTTAACTTTTCAAACCCACATTGTCAAATATTTCACAGGATTTGTGTTTGTGTACGCTACTTTGTGCATGATCTCTATTGTCCTATATAACTGATACGGCCGTCTACCTCCACTGCACTACTTTGATACGCATCAGTGGGGATTAAGAAGTGAGTTTATGCAATACCCACTGAAAAAAAGTGTATAACCTCCACTGCACCACTACCAGAAATATTTAAGTAAAGAGTAGCGCAATCGTATTTGTATCATTTTTTAACACGCAACGCAGGATAAATGTGACTAAAAGACAACGAATGTACTTTGACAAACAAGGTTGTTATTATTACCAAGTAGGCAACGCAAGAGCGCGACTACACAACTGCTTACAAACAACGCTGACAACAAAAAAAAAGGACGACGTCAAACAGTAAACAAACGTAATGAAATACACCACGTCTATCACCTAGCAACCACTATTCAGACAGATCAAAAGAGAAAGAGAGATTCAAACAGCAGCAGACAAGTGCCGTGATAAAAAAAAAATGTCATAAAAATACCGTCACAAAAGACATATAAATGGATGACAGACCAACCTTTATGATATAATCAACATATTATCGCATCAGCTTGACCACTCCAACTCAAAAGAGCGATACAATTACAATCGACAACAGGTCGATTTAGGTCCACGGTCAGCGCATTGCACTATTGCAAAAAGAAGCCAGGAAGAATAGAAAGCACTGAAAGTGATTTCATTAAGCCCATAAGTGGACACATTTTCCTATATGAAAACAGCCACACACAATACAATACAAACAATTTAGGCCTATGCCTTGAACTGCTGGTATGAAATGAATAGCTCACTTTGAGCTACGTATATAGGCATTCAGACATTAAAACATAAAGTTGTTATACACTGAACAAAAATATGGACATAAAATGCAACAATTTGAAAGATTTTTCTGAGATACATAGAAGGAAATCAGTCAATTGAAATAAATTCATGAGGTCCCAATCTATGGAATTCACTTGACTGGGCAGGGGCGCAGCCATGGATGGGCTTGGGAGGGCTAAGGCCCACCCACATGGAAGCCAGGCTCACCCACTGTGGAGCCGGGCACAGCCAATCAGATCCCCCCCCCACCCCCCCCACACACACACAATAGGGCTTTATTACAGACAGAAATACTCCTCAGCTAAATCATAAATAAACCGTATTCAGGCTTACTTTTCTTGTGTGTTTCTTGTTTTACAGCACAGGGCATAGTAGACACACCTAAATTTGGTGTTGAAGATGAAGATTATTTCATTATAGTCCACCCAGTCAGTGAGTACCCTTTCAAAGGACAGCAGGATAGATTGTTGAGATTGTTGAGTCTACATGTAAGATTGGATGGATGTTTTTTTATACGGACTGTAGTGGAGAAGAATCTGTCAACACTACATGAAGTCATAGGGAGGGTGATGATGGCCCTTAGAAGTCTATTGATGTTAGGGAAAATGCCAGCTGTCCAAAACTTCAATAAGGGATGGGTGAGACTACAATTAGTGTATAAAATTGAGTTCAGGCACATGCCCATTCATCAGATGGACACACTTCCTCTCCCAGAACCCCACATGCATGTGTGTTTGAGCACACACACACACACACACACACACACACACACACACACACACACACACACACACACACACACACACACACACACACACACACACACACACACACACACACACACACACACACACACACACACACACACTCTCCTTCTTGGCTCCCATGGCAACCCCCACGGGAACCTTTCCCCAATAGAATCTTTCCCCCACAGGAAACACACCAGTTGGCATTCTCACAAACAATCGCAACATTGTTTCAATAATACTTAGAACTTTTCTCGCAGCTCTGGTACATAAAGCTTTTTTGAGGCCTTTCTCATGATTCATTCTGTGGCAGCAGAATCACCAAACTATATACCGTATGTGAGGCTCTTGATCATCACACTGGTGAGGAGGAGAGAGTATAAGGCCCCAGAAACAGACCCAGATGCAAACACGAGACGCAGATGGTTTGAGTGTTTGATATTTCTTAGTACCAAAAGCAGTAGGTAAGAGAATAGTCGTGGACAGGGAAAAGGCCAAAACCAGATCAGAGTCCAGGGGGTACAAAGTGTCAGGTAGGCTCAAGGTCAGGGCAGGCAGACTGGTCAGGCAGGCAGCTACAGAGTCCAGAAAACAGGCAAGGGTCAAAACTGGGAGGACTAGCAAAAGAGAGAATAGAAAAAGCAGGCACAGAGGAAAACAGGCTGGTTGACTTGAAACAGACAGATGAACTGGCACAGAGAGACAGGAAACACAGGGATACATACACTGGCAAAGAGAGTCAGGAAACACAGGGATAAATACACTGGCACATAGAGACAGGAAACACAGGGATAAATACATTGGTACAGAGAGACAGGAAACGCAGTGAAAAATACACTGGCACATAGAGCCAGGAAACACAGGGATAAATACACTGGTACAGAGAGACAGGAAACACAGGGATAAATACACTGGCACAGAGAGACAGGAAACACAGGGATAAATACACTGGTACAGAGAGACAGGAAACACAGGGATAAATACACTGGTACAGAGAGACAGGAAACACAGGGATAAATACACTGGTACAGAGAGACAGGAAACACAGGGATAAATACACTGGTAAAGAGAGACAGGAAGCACAGGGATAAATACACTGGTACAGAGAGACAGGAAACACAGGGATAAATACACTGGTACAGAGAGACAGGAAGCACAGGGATAAATACACTGGCACAGAGAGACAGGAAACACAGGGATAAATACACTGGCACAGAGAGACAGGAAACACAGGGATAAATACACTGGTAAAGAGAGACAGGAAGCACAGGGATAAATACACTGGTACAGAGAGACAGGAAACACAGGGATAAATACACTGGCACAGAGAGACAGGAAACACAGGGATAAATACACTGGTAAAGAGAGACAGGAAGCACAGGGATAAATACACTGGCACAGAGAGACAGGAAACACAGGGATAAATACACTGGTACAGAGAGACAGGAAACACAGGGATAAATACACTGGCACAGAGAGACAGGAAACACAGGGATAAATACACTGGCACAGAGAGACAGGAAACACAGGGATAAATACACTGGTACAGAGAGACAGGAAACACAGGGATAAATACACTGGTACAGAGAGACAGAAACACAGGGATAAATACACTGGCACAGAGAGACAGGAAACACAGGGATAAATACACTGGTACAGAGAGACAGGAAACACAGGGATAAATACACTGGTACAGAGAGACAGGAAACACAGGGATAAATACACTGGCACAGAGAGACAGGAAACACAGGGATAAATACACTGGTACAGAGAGACAGGAAACACAGGGATAAATACACTGGTACAGAGAGACAGGAAACACAGGGATAAATACACTGGCACAGAGAGACAGGAAACACAGGGATAAATACACTGGTAAGAGAGAGACAGGAAACACAGGGATAAATACACTGGTACAGAGAGACAGGAAACACAGGGATAAATACACTGGCACAGAGAGACAGGAAACACAGGGATAAATACACTGGTACAGAGAGACAGGAAACACAGGGATAAATACACTGGCACAGAGAGACAGGAAACACAGGGATAAATACACTGGTACAGAGAGACAGGAAACACAGGGATAAATACACTGGTACAGAGAGACAGGAAACACAGGGATAAATACACTGGTACAGAGAGACAGGAAACACAGGGATAAATACACTGGTACAGAGACAGGAAACACAGGGATAAATACACTGGTACAGAGAGACAGAAACACAGGGATAAATACACTGGTACAGAGAGACAGGAAACACAGGGATAAATACACTGGCACAGAGAGAGGAAACACAGGGATAAATACACTGGCACAGACAGGAAACACAGGGATAAATACACTGGTACAGAGAGACAGGAAACACAGGGATAAATACACTGGTACAGAGAGACAGGAAACACAGGGATAAATACCCTGGCACAGAGAGACAGGAAACACAGGGATAAATACACTGGTACAGAGAGACAGGAAACACAGGGATAAATACACTGGTACAGAGAGACAGGAAACACAGGGATAAATACACTGGCACAGAGAGACAGGAAACACAGGGATAAATACACTGGTAAAGAGAGACAGGAAGCACAGGGATAAATACACTGGTACAGAGAGACAGGAAACACAGGGATAAATACACTGGTACAGAGAGACAGGAAACACAGGGATAAATACACTGGCACAGAGAGACAGGAAACACAGGGATAAATACACTGGTACAGAGAGACAGGAAACACAGGGATAAATACACTGGTACAGAGAGACAGGAAACACAGGGATAAATACACTGGTACAGAGAGACAGGAAACACAGGGATAAATACACTGGTACAGAGAGACAGGAAACACAGGGATAAATACACTGGTACAGAGAGACAGGAAACACAGGGATAAATACACTGGTACAGAGAGACAGGAAACACAGGGATAAATACACTGGTACAGAGAGACAGGAAACACAGGGATAAATACACTGGCACAGAGAGACAGGAAACACAGGGATAAATACACTGGTACAGAGAGACAGGAAACACAGGGATAAATACACTGGCACAGAGAGACAGGAAACACAGGGATAAATACACTGGTAAAGAGAGACAGGAAACAGGGATAAATACACTGGTACAGAGAGACAGGAAACACAGGGATAAATACACTGGTACAGAGAGACAGGAAACACAGGGATAAATACACTGGTACACAGAGACAGGAAACACAGGGATAAATACACTGGCACAGAGAGACAGGAAACACAGGGATAAATACACTGGTACAGAGAGACAGGAAACACAGGGATAAATACACTGGTACAGAGAGACAGGAAACACAGGGATAAATACACTGGCACAGAGAGACAGGAAAGACAGGGATAAATACACTGGTACAGAGAGACAGGAAACACAGGTATAAATACACTGGCACAGAGAGACAGGAAACACAGGGATAAATACACTGGTGAAAATAAGCACCACCTGGAGGGGGTGGAGACAATAACAAGGACAGGTGAAAACAGATCAGGGTGTGACAGAGATTCCTTGTTGAACTTTGACGCAAAGTAGTCTGTGATAAATAGCACAATATGTTTCATCTGAGTATTTGTTATAGTCAATATAATCCATACATTATGCTTTTTTTAAACTCAAAAACTAGTCGTATGAGCTCAGGTCAATGAGGCCTACAAGTCATCCTGCAGTGTTTGTGATTATACCCTAATGAAGACAGCTTGGCTGTCGAAACATTGGTATTATAATTTTGCATCTGAGCTCCTAGAGTGTGCGGCTCTCTTTTATTTTCAATGAGGCCTACAGGCCATAAATAGCAAATAAAAGTTAAAAACTTGTAATGTTCACAAGAACGTAAGTTGATAAAAAGATCTAACACAACATTAGGTGATAATATATGTATTATTATGGATTTATAATCAACTACAATGGGGGCGGCCATTTTGGACCAGGAACACAGAATGAATTAACATGAAATGAACACAACAGGAAGGTTAATGGGAGGATCTTCATGTTCTTCCTGATCGTATTACGGACTGTGTTAACTTCTGCACTGACGATATGGTGCCAAGCAAAACGGTGAAATGCAAACAATAAGCCAAGGAACACAAAATAAATCAAGGAGGCACTGAACAGGAAGAAGGCTTTTGAAAATGGATATGGGATGAGTTGAGAGTAGTATAGAATGAGATTAAAGGGCTGATCAGGAAAGGGCTGATCACGAAAACAAACTGAAGCTAGAACGTAAGCTGCATATGAAGAAGATGACAGCACCAGTGGACAACTACAGAGTGATGAGACAAGGGACAGAGCTGCAGAGTTCAACCAGTCTACCAGATTCAATAATACCATTTCTCTGCAGAGCAATAGCAGATAGGAGAGGTGCTGGACTCTGATCTGGGAAGCACTGAGCCCATGAGCGTGTTAGCTAGCTCGCGCTCCCGCTAGTGTTAGCACTACCGTTAGCATTTTACATTGGCATTAACATTTTAGCACGACCTCAACGGTTTGGGATGAGTTGGACCGCAGAGTGAAGGATAAGCAGCTAACAAGTGCTCAGCAAATGAGGGAACTCCTTCAACACTGTTGGAAAAGCATTCCAGGTGAAGCTGGTTGAGAGAATGCCAAGAGTGTGCAAAGCTGTCATCAAGGCAAAGGGTGGCTACTTTGAAGACTCTAAAAAAATATATTTTGATACATTTTTGGGGGGGTGGTTACTACATGAATTCATATGTATTAATTCATAGTGTTGATGTCTTCACTATTATCCTACAATGTAGAAAATCGAACAAATAAACTCTTGAATGAGTATGTGGGTCCAAACCTTTGACTGGTACTGTACTTCATTGTATTTATATTATGTATGCATTTCAACATTACTGTAATGTTTATTTGAGCACATTTGCCCGAGTGTCATGTGTACAAGGCCAACAAGCTGTTTAGTCTATTGCCATGTGTCTAGGGCTAATGTCTGCTGTAGTGTATAGCCCTTGCTGTTATAGACTTACCTGTGCTAGCTTATACAGCCACGTCATTCATATTCATTCAGTGCCATAGCCTAAGTTCTTTCTCCTCTTTCCTTCCAGAACCACAGAGTTAATGTCTGTTTTCACTGGACATGATTCTATGTGATCTTGAACCATGAGTGGTCAGATGTGTGTGTGTGTGTGTGTGTGTGTGTGTGTGTGTGTGTGTGTGTGTCGTCCATCTTAACCTGGACATCTGCCTCATCCTTGTTCTGACCAGACACTCTGTAGCGGTTATTACGGGCCTCAAGCCAGCACCTAAGGTTTCTTATTATATTCATGGTCCTTCGATTCTCTACAACCCTACCCTTATTTTTCATGTGGTGAAGCAGCTGAAGAGGATCAATCCCAGTAAGTCAGCAGGGCCCGATGGGGTTAAAGCCAGAGGACTCGAGATGTGTGCTAATCAACTGGCTTTCATACCACAGGATATTTTCAACCTGTCACCCCCCGATACTGTCAGATTTTCCGACTAAATGGAAAACATCATGCATAGTGTCCATCTCAACGAAGGGACTGCACTGATAGACTTTAGACCCAGTGGATTTGACATCACCAGCGATGAAAACCTTAAGGGTATTAAAACCCGCTCTAAAAGACGAGGTGTAGGCCTAACTAATATAATATACGATGTGGATCCTGGTGGTGAAGACGCTCTACCTCCGGCTGCGTGGTGAAAAGCAGATGTTCCTTAACTTCTTCAGTGCTTTTCAAAATAACACAACCCCAGCCGCTGGCCCAGAAGCTAAAGGACATTCACGTAAACCCAAACACACAATCAAATGGATTGTAAACTACCTGACCAATAGGCTACAGTTCGTAAGACTGAACCAGGAAGTAGTGAGCTGTGTGATGAGAGGAGACTGCTATAGTCAGCTGTGTGATGAGAGGAGACTGCTATGGTCAGCTGTGGGATGAGAGGAGACTCTGCTATAGTCAGCTGTGTGATGAGAGGAGACTGCTATAGTCAGCTGTGTGATGAGAGGAGACTCTGCTATAGTCAGCTGTGTGATGAGAGAAGACCCTGCTATAGTCAGCTGTGTGATGAGAGGAGACTCTGCTATAGTCAGCTGTGTGATGAGAGGAGACTGCGATAGTCAGCTGTGTGATGAGAGGAGACTCTGCCGTAGTCAGCTGTGTGATGAGAGTAGACTGCTATAGTCAGCTGTGTGATGAGAGGAGACTCTGCTGTAGTCAGCGGTGTGATGAGAGGAGACTCTGCTATAGTCAGCTGTGTGATGAGAGGAGACTCTGCTATAGTCAGCTGTGTGATGAGAGGAGACTCTGCTATAGTCATCTGTGTGATGAGAGGAGACTCTGCTATAGTCAGCTGTCTGATGAGAGGAGACTGCTATAGTCAGCTGTGTGATGAGAGGAGACTGCTATAGACAGCTGACTGATGAGAGGAGACTCTGCTATAGTCAGCTATCTGATGAGAGGAGACTGCTATAGTCAGCTGTCTGATGAGAGGAGACTGCGATACTCAGCTGACTGATGAGAGGAGACTCTGCTAAAGTCAGCTGTGTGATGAGAGGAGACCGCTTTGGTCAGCTGTGTGATGAGAGGAGACTCTGCTAAAGTCAGCTGTGTCATGAGAGGAGACCGCTATAGTCAGCTGTGTGATGAGAGGAGACTGCTATGGTCAGCTGTGCGATGAGAGGAGACTCTGCTATAGTCAGCTGTGTGATGAGAGGAGACTGCTATAGTCAGCTGTGTGATGAAAGGAGACTCTGCTATAGTCAGCTGTGTGATGAGAGGAGACTCTGCTATAGTCAGCTGTGTGATGAGAGGAGACTGCTATAGTCCGCTGTGTGATGAGAGGAGACTGCTATGGTCAGCTGTGCGATGAGAGGAGACTCTGCTATCGTCAGCTGTGTGATGAGAGGAGACTGCTATACTCAGCTGACTGATGAGAGGAGCCTCTGCTATAGTCAGCTGTGTGATGAGAGGAGACACTGCTATAGTCAGCTGTGTGATGAGAGGAGACTCTGCTGTAGTCAGCTGTGTCATGAGAGGAGACTCTGCTATAGTCAGCTGTCTGATGAGAGGAGACACTGCTATAGTCAGCTGTGTGATGAGAGGAGACTCTGCTGTAGTCAGCTGTGTGATGAGAGGAGACTGCTATAGTCAGCTATCTGATGAGAGGAGACTGCTATAGTCAGCTGTCTGATGAGAGGAGACTGCTATACTCAGCTGACTGATGAGAGGAGACTCTGCTATAGTCAGCTGTCTGATGAGAGGAGACTGCTATAGTCAGCTGTGTGATGAGAGGAGACTCTGCCGTAGTCAGCTGTCTGATGAGAGGAGACTGCTATAGTCAGCTGTGTGATGAGAGGAGACTCTGCTGTAGTCAGCGGTGTGATGAGAGGAGACTCTGCTATAGTCAGCTGTGTGATGAGAGGAGACTCTGCTATAGTCAGCTGTCTGATGAGAGGAGACTGCTATCGTCAGCTGTGTGATGAGAGGAGACTGCTATACTCAGCTGACTGATGAGAGGAGCCTCTGCTATAGTCAGCTGTGTGATGAGAGGAGACTCTGCTATAGTCAGCTGTCTGATGAGAGGAGACTGCTATAGTCAGCTGTGTGATGAGAGGAGACTCTGCTATAGTCAGCTGTGTGATGAGAGGAGACTCTGCTATAGTCAGCTGTCGGATGAGAGGAGCCTGCTATAGTCAGCTGTGTGATGAGAGGAGACTCTGCTATAGTCAGCTGTGTGATGAGAGGAGACTCTGCTATAGTCAGCTGTATCATGAGAGGAGACTCTGCTATAGTCAGCTGACTGATGAGAGGAGACTCTGCTATAGTCAGCTATCTGATGAGAGGAGACTGCTATAGTCAGCTGTCTGATGAGAGGAGACTGCTATACTCAGCTGACTGATGAGAGGAGACTGCGATAGTCAGCTGTGTGATGAGAGGAGACTCTGCCGTAGTCAGCTGTCTGATGAGAGGAGACACTGCTATAGTCAGCTGTGTGATGAGAGGAGACTCTGCTGTAGTCAGCTGTGTCATGAGAGGAGACTCTGCTATAGTCAGCTGTCTGATGAGAGGAGACTGCGATACTCAGCTGACTGATGAGAGGAGACTCTGCTAAAGTCAGCTGTGTGATGAGAGGAGACCGCTTTGGTCAGCTGTGTGATGAGAGGAGACTCTGCTATAGTCGGCTGTGTCATGAGAGGAGACCGCTATAGTCAGCTGTGTGATGAGAGGAGACTGCTATGGTCAGCTGTGCGATGAGAGGAGACTCTGCTATAGTCAGCTGTGTGATGAGAGGAGACTCTGCTATAGTCAGCTGTGTGATGAGAGGAGACTCTGCTATAGTCAGCTGTCTGATGAGAGGAGACTGCTACAGTCAGCTGTGTGATGAGAGGAGACTGCTATAGTCAGCTGTGTGATGAGAGGAGACTCTGCTATAGTCAGCTGTCTGATGAGATGAGACTGCTATCGTCAGCTGTGTGATGAGAGGAGACTCTGCTATAGTCAGCTGTCTGATGAGAGGAGACTCTGCTATAGTCAGCTGTGTGATGAGAGGAGACTCTGCTATAGTCAGCTGTGTGATGAGAGGAGACTCTGCTATTGTCAGCTGTGTGATGAGAGGAGACTGCGATAGTCAGCTGTGCGATGAGAGGAGACTCTTCTATAGTCAGCTGTCTGATGAGAGGAGACTGCTATAGTCAGCTGTGTGATGAGAGGAGACTCTGCCGTAGTCAGCTGTCTGATGAGAGGAGACTGCTATAGTCAGCTGTGTGATGAGAGGAGACTCTGCTGTAGTCAGCGGTGTGATGAGAGGAGACTCTGCTATAGTCAGCTGTGTGATGAGAGGAGACTCTGCTATAGTCAGCTGTCTGATGAGAGGAGACTGCTATCGTCAGCTGTGTGATGAGAGGAGACTGCTATACTCAGCTGACTGATGAGAGGAGCCTCTGCTATAGTCAGCTGTGTGATGAGAGGAGACTCTGCTATAGTCAGCTGTCTGATGAGAGGAGACTGCTATAGTCAGCTGTGTGATGAGAGGAGACTCTGCTATAGTCAGCTGTGTGATGAGAGGAGACTCTGCTATAGTCAGCTGTCGGATGAGAGGAGCCTGCTATAGTCAGCTGTGTGATGAGAGGAGACTCTGCTATAGTCAGCTGTGTGATGAGAGGAGACTCTGCTATAGTCAGCTGTATCATGAGAGGAGACTCTGCTATAGTCAGCTGACTGATGAGAGGAGACTCTGCTATAGTCAGCTATCTGATGAGAGGAGACTGCTATAGTCAGCTGTCTGATGAGAGGAGACTGCTATACTCAGCTGACTGATGAGAGGAGACTGCGATAGTCAGCTGTGTGATGAGAGGAGACTCTGCCGTAGTCAGCTGTCTGATGAGAGGAGACACTGCTATAGTCAGCTGTGTGATGAGAGGAGACTCTGCTGTAGTCAGCTGTGTCATGAGAGGAGACTCTGCTATAGTCAGCTGTCTGATGAGAGGAGACTGCTATAGTCAGCTGTGTGATGAGAGGAGGCTCTGCCGTAGTCAGCTGTGTGATGAGAGGAGACTGCTATAGTCAGCTATCTGATGAGAGGAGACTGCTATAGTCAGCTGTCTGATGAGAGGAGACTGCTATACTCAGCTGTCTGATGAGAGGAGACTGCTATAGTCAGCTGTGTGATGAGAGGAGACTCTGCTGTAGTCAGCGGTGTGATGAGAGGAGACTCTGCTATAGTCAGCTGTGTGATGAGAGGAGACTCTGCTATAGTCAGCTGTGTGATGAGAGGAGACTCTGCTATAGTCAGCGGTGTGATGAGAGGAGACTCTGCTATAGTCAGCTGTGTGATGAGAGGAGACCCTGCTATAGTCAGCTGACTGATGAGAGGAGACTCTGCTATAGTCAGCTGTCTGATGAGAGGAGACTGCGATACTCAGCTGACTGATGAGAGGAGACTCTGCTAAAGTCAGCTGTGTGATGAGAGGAGACCGCTTTGGTCAGCTGTGTGATGAGAGGAGACTCTGCTATAGTCGGCTGTGTCATGAGAGGAGACCGCTATAGTCAGCTGTGTGATGAGAGGAGACTGCTATGGTCAGCTGTGCGATGAGAGGAGACTCTGCTATAGTCAGCTGTGTGATGAGAGGAGACTCTGCTATAGTCAGCTGTGTGATGAGAGGAGACTCTGCTATAGTCAGCTGTCTGATGAGAGGAGACTGCTACAGTCAGCTGTGTGATGAGAGGAGACTGCTATAGTCAGCTGTGTGATGAGAGGAGACTCTGCTATAGTCAGCTGTCTGATGAGATGAGACTGCTATCGTCAGCTGTGTGATGAGAGGAGACTCTGCTATAGTCAGCTGTCTGATGAGAGGAGACTCTGCTATAGTCAGCTGTGTGATGAGAGGAGACTCTGCTATAGTCAGCTGTGTGATGAGAGGAGACTCTGCTATTGTCAGCTGTGTGATGAGAGGAGACTGCGATAGTCAGCTGTGCGATGAGAGGAGACTCTTCTATAGTCAGCTGTATCATGAGAGGAGACTCTGCTATAGTCAGCTGACTGATGAGAGGAGACTCTGCTATAGTCAGCTGTGTGATGAGAGGAGACTGCTATAGTCAGCTGTGTGATGAGAGGAGACTCTGCTATAGTCAGCTGTGTGATGAGAGGAGACTGCTATAGTCAGCTGTGTCATGAGAGGAGACTGCGATAGTCAGCTGTGTGATGAGAGGAGACTCTGCTATAGTCAGCTGTGTGATGAGAGGAGACGGCTATAGTCCGCTGTGTGATGAGAGGAGACTGCTATAGTCAGCTGTGTGATGAGAGGAGACTCTGCTATAGTCAGCTGTCTGATGAGATGAGACTGCTATCGTCAGCTGTGTGATGAGAGGAGACTCTGCTATAGTCAGCTGTCTGATGAGAGGAGACTCTGCTATAGTCAGCTGTGTGATGAGAGGAGACTCTGCTATAGTCAGCTGTGTGATGAGAGGAGACTCTGCTATTGTCAGCTGTGTGATGAGAGGAGACTGCGATAGTCAGCTGTGCGATGAGAGGAGACTCTTCTATAGTCAGCTGTATCATGAGAGGAGTCTCTGCTATAGTCAGCTGACTGATGAGAGGAGACTCTGCTATAGTCAGCTGTGTGATGAGAGGAGACTGCTATAGTCAGCTGTGTGATGAGAGGAGACTCTGCTATAGTCAGCTGTGTGATGAGAGGAGACTGCTATAGTCAGCTGTGTCATGAGAGGAGACTGCGATAGTCAGCTGTGTGATGAGAGGAGACTCTGCTATAGTCAGCTGTGTGATGAGAGGAGACGGCTATAGTCCGCTGTGTGATGAGAGGAGACTGCTATAGTCAGCTGTGTGATGAGAGGAGACTCTGCTATAGTCAGCTGTGTGATGAGAGGAGACTGCTATAGTCAGTTGTGTCATGAGAGGAGACTGCGATAGTCAGCTGTGTGATGAGAGGAGACTCTGCTATAGTCAGCTGTGTGATGAGAGGAGACGGCTATAGTCCGCTGTGTGATGAGAGAAGACTGCTATAGTCAGCTGACTGATGAGAGGAGACTCTGCTATAGTCAGCTGTGTGATAAGAGGAGACTGCTATAGTCAGCTGTGTCATGAGAGGAGACTGCGATAGTCAGCTGTGTGATGAGAGGAGACTCTGCTATAGTCAGCTGTGTGATGAGAGGAGACTCTGCTATAGTCAGCTGTGTGATTAGAGGAGACGGCTATAGTCCGCTGTGTGATGAGAGAAGACTGCTATAGTCAGCTGTGTGATGAGAGGAGACTCTGCTATAGTCAGCTGTGTGATGAGAGGAGACTCTGCTATAGTCAGCTGTGTGATGAGAGGAGACGGCTATAGTCCGCTGTGTGATGAGAGGAGATGGCTATAGTCAGCTGTGTGATGAGAGGAGACTCTGCTATAGTCAGCTGTGTGATGAGAGGAGACTGCTATAGTCCACTGTGTGATGAGAGGAGACTGCGATAGTCAGCTGTGTGATGAGAGGAGACTGCTATAGTCCGCTGTGTGATGAGAGGAGACGGCTATAGTCCGCTGTGTGATGAGAGGAGACTCTGCTATAGTCAGCTGTGTGATGAGAGGAGACGGCTATAGTCCGCTGTGTGATGAGAGAAGACTGCTATAGTCAGCTGACTGATGAGAGGAGACTCTGCTATAGTCAGCTGTGTGATGAGAGGAGACTCTGCTATAGTCAGCTGTGTGATGAGAGGAGACGGCTATAGTCCGCTGTGTGATGAGAGGAGACGGCTATAGTCCGCTGTGTGATGAGAGGAGACGGCTATAGTCAGCTGTGTGATGAGAGGAGACTGCTATAGTCCGCTGTGTGATGAGAGGAGACTGCTATAGTCCGCTGTGTGATGAGAGGAGACTGCGATAGTCAGCTGTGTGATGAGAGGAGATGGCTATAGTCCGCTGTGTGATGAGAGAAGACTGCTATAGTCAGCTGACTGATGAGAGGAGACTCTGCTATAGTCAGCTGTGTGATGAGAGGAGACTCTGCTATAGTCAGCTGTGTGATGAGAGGAGACGGCTATAGTCCGCTGTGTGATGAGAGGAGACGGCTATAGTCCGCTGTGTGATGAGAGGAGACTCTGCTGTCCCCAGTCCACCTGGCCATGCTGCTGTTCTAGTTTCAACTGACCTGAGCCCTAGGACCATGCCCCAGGACTACCTGACATGATGACTCCTTGCTGTCCCCAGTCCACCTGGCCATGCTGCTGCTCCAGTTTCAACTTCCACCTGACTGTGCTGCTGCTCCAGTTTCAACTGTTCTGCCTTATTATTATTCGACCATGCTGGTCATTTATGAACATTTGAACATCTTGGCCATGTTCTGTTATAATCTCCACCCGGCACAGCCAGAAGAGGACTGGCCACCCCACATAGCCTGGTTCCTCTCTAGGTTTCTTCCTAGGTTTTGGCCTTTCTAGGGAGTTTTTCCTAGCCACCGTGCTTCTACACCTGCATTGCTTGCTGTTTGGGGTTTTAGGCTGGGTTTCTGTACAGCACTTTGAGATATCAGCTGATGTACGAAGGGCTATATAAATAAATTTGATTTGATTTGATTTGATTAGTCCGCTGTGTGATGAGAGGAGACTGCTATAGTCAGCTGTGTGATGAGAGGAGACGGCTATAGTCCGCTGTGTGATGAGAGGAGACGGCTATAGTCAGCTGTGTGATGAGAGGAGACTCTGCTATAGTCAGCTGTGTGATGAGAGGAGACTGCTATAGTCAGCTGTGTGATGAGAGGAGACGGCTATAGTCAGCTGTGTGATGAGAGGAGACTGCGATAGTCAGCTGTGTGATGAGAGGAGACTCTGCTATAGTCAGCTGTGTGATGAGAGGAGACGGCTATAGTCAGCTATGTGATGAGAGGAGACTGCTATAGTCCGCTGTGTGATGAGAGGAGACTCTGCTATAGTCCGCTGTGTGATGAGAGAAGACTGCTATAGTCCGCTGTGTGATGAGAGGAGACTCTGCTATAGTCCGCTGTGTGATGAGAGGAGACTCTGCTATAGTCAGCTGTGTGATGAGAGGAGACTCCGCTATAGTCAGCTGTGTAATGAGAGGAGACTCTGCTATTGTCAGCTGTGTGATGAGAGGAGACTGCTATAGTCCGCTGTGTGATGAGAGGAGACTCTGCTATAGTCCGCTGTGTGATGAGAGGAGACTCTGCTATAGTCAGCTGTGTAATGAGAGGAGACTCTGCTATAGTCCGCTGTGTGATGAGAGGAGACTCTGCTATAGTCAGCTGTGTAATGAGAGGAGTCTCTGCTATAGTCCGCTGTGTGATGAGAGGAGACTCTGCTATAGTCAGCTGTGTAATGAGAGGAGACTCTGCTATAGTCAGCTGTGTAATGAGAGGAGATGATGCTCATCACAGGGATATAAAAGAGTAATTTGTGAAATGGTGTGATTTAAATGACTTTGAGCTGAATGTACAGAAGACCAAGGAGCTGGTGGTATATTTTAGGAAAAAGATAGATGTTTTTAATCCCATTTCTATGAATTGTGAAAAGATAGTCATAGTGGACAACAAACTGAACTTGAAGGAGAATTTTCAGCGTCTACAAAAAAAAGCCCTATCCAGACTGTACTTTTTAAGGAATCTTACATATTTTTACTGTACGGTATTAATTATTTATTTTATTATTATTTGTATTTATTTATTTTTATTTTACCTTTATTTAACCAGGTAGACTAGTTGAGAACAAGTTCTCATTTACAATTGCGACTTGGCCAAGATAAGCAAAGCAGTTCGACACATACAACACCACATGAAGTAAAACAAACATACAGTCAATAATACAGTAGAAAGGTAAGTCTATATACAATGTGAGCAAATGAGGTGAGATAAGGGAGGTAAAGGCAATAAAAAGGCCATGGTGGAGGAGTAAATACAATATAGCAAGTAAAACACTGGAATGGTTGATTTGCAGTGGAAGAATGAGCAAAGTAGAAATAGAAATAATGGGGTGCAAAGGAGCAAAATAAATAAATAAATACAGTAGGGGGAGAGGTAGTTGTTTGGGCTAAATTATAGATGCGCTATGTACAGGTGCAGTAATCTGTGAGCTGCTCTGACAGCTGGTGCTTAAAGCTAGTGAGGGAGATAAGTGTTTCCTGTTTCAGAGATTTTTGTAGTTTGTTCCAGTCATTGGCAGCAGAGAACTGGAAGGAGAGGCGGCCAAAGAAAGATTTGGTTTTGGGGGTGACCAGAGAGATATACCTGCTGGAGCGCGTGCTTCAAGTGGGTGCTGCTTTAGTGACCAGCGAGCTGAGATAAGGGGGGACTTTACCTAGCAGAGACTTGTAGATGACCTGCAGCCAGTGGGTTTGCCGAGTATGAAGCGAGGGCCAGCCGATGAGACAGGCCGTAGTGGTGGGTAGTATATGGGGCTTTGGTGACAAAACGGATGGCACTGTGATAGACTGCATCCAATTTATTGAGTAGGGTATTGGAGGCTATTTTGTAAATGACATTGGCGAAGTCGAGGATCGGTAGGATGGTCAGTTTTACAAGGGTATGTTTGGCAGCATTTCACTTTGTTGCAAAATAGGTAAGTCAATTCTAGATTTAACTTTGGATTGGAGATGATTGGTGTGAGTCTGGAAGGAGGTATGCGGCAAAACGCTTTGTATGTTCTATAGCAGTATCGTGGTGAGTGTACTGACCTACGCCATTGTGTGCTGGAAAGGGAATTTAGCCTAGGAAGACAAACAAGCTGACAAAGCCAGTGCTGCAGTCTGCAATCAATTTCGGACATGTTCATGAAAATATTGCAAGTAAAAACACACATGATCATAGACAATGACACATACCCACTCCACAGGGCTCTGATAAGAAACACCCACTCCACAGGGCTCTGATGAGAAACACCCACTCCACAGGGCTCTGATGAGAAACACCCACTCCACAGGGCTCTGATGAGAAACACCCACTCCACAGGGCTCTGATGAGAAACACCCACTCCACAGGGCTCTGATGAGAAACACCCACTCCACAGGGCTCTGATGAGAAACACCCACTCCACAGGGCTCTGATGAGAAACACCCACTCCACAGGGCTCTAATGAAACATGCACACTCCACAGGGCTCTGATGAAAAACACCCACTCCACAGGGCTCTAATGAAACATACCCACTCCACAGGGCTCTAATGAAAAACACCCACTCCACAGGGCGCTGATGAAAAACACCCACTCCACAGTACTCTGATGAAAAACACCCACTCTACAGGGCTCTGATGAAAAACACCCACTCTATAGGGCTCTGATGAGAAACACCCACTCCACAGGGCTCTAATGAAACATACCCACTCCACAGGGCTCTAATGAAACATGCCCACTCCACAGGGCTCTAATGAAACATGCCCACTCCACAGGGCTCTGATGAAAAACACCCACTCCACAGGGCTCTGATGAAACATGCCCACTCCACAGGGCTCTAATGAAACATACCCACACTACAGGGCTCTGATGAAAAACACCCACTCCACAGGGCTCTGATGAAACATGCCCACTCCACAGGGCTCTGATGAAAAACACCCACTCCACAGGGCTCTGATGAAACACAGGAGTAGCTTCAGTAGCAGGTTCATCCTGCCCAGATGTTCCACAGAGAGGTTTAGACGATCATATTTACCCACAGACAGGAGGCTTTTTAATGAGTGTAATTCATTAACTGTTTTATGAGATCTTTCCATCGGGAAAATGTTGTTACCTGTTTTCCTCAGAGTACGATAGAAAAAAAAAACACTTGAATCAGACAAATATTTTTAGGGATACTGGGATATTTGTGTCAATGTGTTTAAAAAAATGTTTGTATCGGGTGTTGGTTGTTGCTCCTGATGAATAAGGGACCCACTTCCTCCCTCCCCAGGAACAGTGACGCCGGCTGTGCATTGGGATCGGATTAGTAATACCCTGGGATGGTGGTGTGTGATGTGTTTTTGACACGGCATGACAGAGCATATGCACGGACACATACACACACACACGTCAAAAAAGTAATTTCCTACCAAATCTGAAAGAAGTTTTACAAGAAGTTTACAAAAAAAAACACAATTGGAGCCATAAGCCTAAATACACAGCATCACATCAGTCACTTTATATCAGCAGCATTTAAGTTCTTGGCAGCTGTAGCAGGTATGGTATAAATATCCACCAGTCCTTGAACTTGGAAGTGTTTATTAGACCGAGCACTGAGGGGGAAGACACGTTGCCATGGGGAGGGGGAAGACACGTTGCCATGGGGAGGGGGAAGACACGTTGCCATGGGGTGGGGGAAGACACGTTGCCATGGGGTGGGGAAGACACGTTGCCATGGGGTGGGGAAAGACACGTTGCCATGGGGAGGGGAAGACACATTACCAGGGGAGGGGGAAGACACATTGCCATGGGGAGGGGGAAGACACGTTGCCATGGGGAGGGGGAAGACACATTACCAGGGGAGGGGGGGAAGACACATTGCCATGGGGAGGGGGAAGACACGTTGCCATGGGGAGGGGGAAGACACGTTGCCATGGAGAGGGGGAAGACACGTTGCCATGGGGAGGGGGAAGACACGTTGCCATGGAGAGGGGGAAGACATGTTGCCAGGGGGAGGGGGAAGACACGTTGCCAGGGGGAAGACACGTTGCCAGGGGAGGGGGAAGACACGTTGCCAGGGGAGGGGGAAGACACGTTGCCATGGGGTGGGGAAAGACACGTTGCCATGGAGAGGGGGAAGACACGTTGCCACGGGGAGTGGGAAGACACATTACCAGGGGGAGGGGGAAGACACATTGCCATGGGGAGGGGGAAGACACGTTGCCATGGGGAGAGAGTCTCAAACATATCACATGCAAATAATGGGATGAAGAGAGTAGAGTAAACAAACGGAGACGAGAGAGGATTTACATCACATTAACAAAGACAGCCAGCCACCATGAAACACACAGACAGCTTCAGCTTCTTCTAAATAATATCAGGCCAGATGCACGTTCAGATGAAGTAACTGAAAAGAGCCATCAAGTGAAACTATGATGAGAGATGAAACACACAGACATCCCTGTCCTTGTCTATACCAGGCATAAAGAGCCTCTCTTTACACTAAACTAGTTCCAGCACACATTTGTTGTTGTTTTTGTTGTGTAAACCTCGTAGGACACTTCTACCACATACTGTACTCCCCTCTGATTGGTCTAGTGTAAAGTACGTGTCAAAATCAATCCACAGAGCGCCGAGCATCTGCGTGTTTTGGCTCCTCCCTTGTCCTCCCTTGTACTTGATTGATTCATTAAATTAAATCAATATCAAATTGTATTTGTCACATGCGCCGAATACAACATACCGTGAAATGCTTACTTATAAGTCTTTAACCAACAATGCAGTTCAGAAAATAGAGTTAAGAAAATATTTACTAAATAAACTAAAATAAGATTTAAAAAAAATAAGTAACACAATAAAATAACAATAGTGAGGCTATGTACAGGGGGTATTAGTACTGAGATAATGTAAAAACAAAGGGGGGGGGCTTAATGATGGTGTTGGAGTCGTGCTTGGCCACAGTTCTGGGGGAACAAGGAGTACAGGAGGGGACTACGTACGCACCCCTGAGAGGCCCCCATGTTGAGGATCAGCATGGCAGATGTGTTGATGCTTACCCTCACCACCTGGGGGCGGCCCATCAGGAAGTCCAGGATCCAGTTGCAGAGGGAGGTGTTTATAATCCAAGGGTCCTTAGCTTAGTGATGAGCTTTGTGGGCACTGTGGTGTTGAACACTAAGCTGTAGTCAATGAACAGCATTCTCACATAGGTGTTCCTTTTGTTCAGGTGAGAAAGGGCAGTGTGGAGTGCGATTGCATCGTCTGTGGATCTGTTGGGGCAGTATGCGAATTGGAGTGGGTCTAGGGTTTCCGGGATGATGGTGTTGATGTGAACCATGACCAGCCTTTCAAAGCACTTCATGGATACCGACGTGAGTGCTACGGGGCGGTTGTCATTTAGGCAGGTTGGTCTTGGGTACAGGGACTATGGTGGTCTGCTTGAAACATGTTGGTATTACAGACTCAGACAGGGAGAGGTTAAAGAATGTCAGTGAAGACACTTGTCAGTTGGTCCGCTCTGAGTACACGTCCTGGTAATCCATCTGGCCCACGGCCTTGTGAATATTGACCTGTTTAAAGGTTTTGCTCACATCGGCTACCAAGAGCGTGATCACACAGTTGTCCGGAACAGCTGGTGCTCTCATGCATGCTTCAGTTTTGCTTGCCTCGAAGCGAGCATAAAAGGCATTTAGACCATCTGGTTGGCTCGCTTCACTGGGCAGCTCGCGGCTGGGTTTCTCTTTTGTAGTCCGTAATAGTTTTCAAGCCCTGCCACATCTGACGAGCGTCAGAGCCGGTGTAGTAAGATTCAATCTTAGTCCTGTATTGCTGGTTTTCCTGTTTAATGGTTAATCTATGGGCATAGCGGGATTTCTGCCACCCTGAATTTCCTTCTTTTCTTCACTGGTACTTCCTGCTTTAGTTTTTGCTTGTAAACAGGAATCAGGAGGGTAGAATTGTGGTCAGATTTGCCAAATGGAGGGTGAGGGAGAGCTTTGTACATGTCTCTGTGTGTGGAGTAAAGGTGGTCTAGAGTTTTTTACTCCTCTAGTTTAACATGCGACACGCTGGTAGAAATTAGGTAAAATAGATTTAACTTTGCCTGCATTAAAGTCCCCGGCCACTAGGAGCATAGTTTCTGGATGAGCATTTTCTTGTTTTCTTATGGCCTTATACAGCTCATTGAGCGCAGTCTTAGTGCAAGTTTGTGGTGGTAAATAGACAGCTACGAATAATACACATGAGAATTCTCTTGGTAGATAGTGTGATCTACAGCTTATCATGAGGTATTCTACCTCAGGTGAGCAATACCTTGAAACCACCTTAATATTAGACATCGGCGCACCAGCCGTTATTGACAAAGAGACACACACCCCCACCCCTCGTCTTACCAGACATAGATGTCCTGTCCTCTATATTATCCGTGTTGTCGTTCAGCCACGACTCGGTGAAACATAAGATATTACAGTTTTTAGTAGGATAGTCTTGAACGGAGCTCATCCAGTTTATTCTCCAGTGATTGCACGTTGGCCAACAGAATGGATGGTAGAGGCGGGTTACCCACTCGCCAACGAATTCTCACAAGGCACCCTTCCCCCCACAAGATCTTCCCCCTGTGTTTCCTTCTTTTCTTTATGTGAATGATGGGGATTTGGGCCTAATCCGGGAGCAGCATTATATCCTTTGTGTCAGAGTCATTAGATTAAAAAAATCTTTGTCCAGTTTGAGGTGAGTAATCGCTGTTCTAATATCCAGAAGCTCTTTTCGGTCATAAGAGACGATAGCATCAACATTAAGTACAAAATACAAAAACAAAGTGAAAAAACACACAAAATAGCACAGTTGGTTAGGAGCCCGTAAAACGGCAGCCATCCCTTCCGACACTAGGATAGTCTTGAACGGAGCTCATCCAGTTTATTCTCCACTGATTAGTAAAGAACTCCCTTCACTTGGTTCTCTAGGTCTTAATTGAAAGGAAAAAACAAAAACCAGCAGACGCTAGGTCGTCCATGGAATGAGTTTGACACCCCTAGTTTAAAGACAATGGCTCTCTGACACCACATGCCCCCTGCAAGAACGACCTTAATTACCCTAATACCGCTGGGCAGCATTATTGTTGTTAGCCAAATGGAAAATTATAGGCTTTTTTTTTTTTTAAATGTCCCAACATTAGTGAATTGTTGCATTAATCAAGTGTGCAATATTATGTTCAATATGGTTTAGATGAGAAGCTCCTGTATAGTTTGAAAAGCTTTCCTTATTTTGTTTGTATGTATATACTATGGTATTTACGGTAAGATAATAGCTGCACACACACCAAGCAGGAATGTGGCTTTGGCCACATCACATCCAAGGCTAATGGAGGATAGTGTAAAACAGAAAAGTTGCAAATCTGATGTTTTTTTAAAAACTAATGGAAAGATGCACTTTCAGTTGAAGTGCATGTGAATGAAAAGAGTAACGCTTCAGTGAAGTACTTCATGTACTGTCCTCACTGCCGTCTCTCTAGTGGAGGCAGAAGTGGCTCTAATGAGTCCCCTTTCTTCAATATAGCACAATGATGCTTTTCTAAAGACACCATACATTCACTTAGGGCTAATGAAAATGATGGCAAATTCTAATCGAGGGGTTTTCTTGCGGGGAGGGGGGGGAGCAACTTTAGTTTTATTTTCTGTCTTTGTAGAAGCAACTTTAGATTGTTTTATTTTCTGTTATACTTTTTGTAGTTTGGGGCAACAAAAATAAAAATCACCTGAACTTGCTAATTTAACTTGACAGAATTGACAGCGTAGGAACTATGTTTTGCATTCGTGTTTCTCAGGGGAAAGCTATTAGTGGTGACCAGGGGGGAAATCTATAAACACACCATACAGAATAATAGAAGCCTCTAGTGGCCATTTAGCATGGGCAGCACCATTGAGGGCTACAACCATTTTAATGTAGTCAACCGGGTGGGACTTACAACTTCATTGGCTGATCCCTCCTGATCACCCTGTTGGAGTCATGTCCAACCAGGTCATCAGGAGGACTCAGCCTATCGTGATGAAGAAAATGGACTACTTCAAAATGGAGATTGCCTCAATGGTGCTAGCCATGCTTCACAGACGCTATAAAGGCGAGTCATCTATCTCTATGAAACACACCCACAAGGCCTGTTGATAGAAACCAAAGATTATGGATATAATGACAAGATACACATCTCTGCGCCCTAAAAATGGGAGTCATCCACAAAGCGGCACTGCGGTTTGTCTAGCTCCCGCCAATCCTTTCTTTTGATTGGTAGATACATCTCATTATTTTAATATTAGAAGACGGTTGTTGACATCAACCACCTGTATTCAATGGAGATGCTATGCTACTAGCCTCATGCTATGAATATGCATAGCCTTCTCAAGACAACTACGATACGAAGTGTTTTTTTCTCAAAGTTGCTGGGATGGCACGTGTCCTACTTATATCAATACACTCCTAACAACTTAAGCATTACGAAACTTCTATTCAATCAAATTAACATCAGATAGCAAATAAGACATTCATTTTTTTCCCTGACAAAATTCGAGACTCATTGACCTCCATACAAAAACTCATTGCTTGGTGGGCGAAACAACGGGAAAAACTCCACCTGCTGGAGGGAGACAGATTTTCCACTGAGTCAGGCCTCTTTCTTCCTCTCCTCTATGTAGAGAGCTTCTGCCCACTGAAGAAAAGGTCCATCTCTAGTCTGTTCACCGTGCTGTAATGCAGGTTTGATGTGTGTTTAGGGCGACCATTTTATGCAGTCTGGTTGAAGATAAACATTTGGCGTGGTCAGAAAGAGAAGTAAGTGTATGGAGGGAGATCAGTATTGGGTGTTTTGTTTGATAATAGGAGTTTGTCACAGTTAGCTGGCACAGTCAGAGTGGTCGGCTTCTCTCAAGCTATACCGAGTACAATAGGATAAAGGTGCTAACCAACCCTCAGTCATCACACACAATAACCCCCCCACTTCAAATCCCTGTCCAGCGGTGCAATCAAAAGTACTGATTGATTGGTTAAAATGGGCAGTAGTGTGAAGGCTGATGTACAGGTGATTGGAGCAGAAACTAGGATCAAGTTATGTGGAGAAGGCTGGGCCTTTTTAACAATGTTTGACACAATTCCAAATGTGTGTAAAGTTATACACTACATGATCAAAAGTATGTGAACACCTGCTTGTCCAACATCTCAGTCCAAAATCATCGGCATTAATATGGAGTTGGTTCCCCCTTTGCTGCGCTAACAGCCTCCACTCTTCTGGGAAGGCTTTCCTTCAGGTGTTGGAACATTGCTGCGGGGACTTGCTTCCATTCAGCCACAAAAGCCTTACACGAACCCAAACCGGCTGCGCGCGTGCGCCATCGTGTGCCATCTTGCGCCATCGTGTACCATCGTGCATAAATGTATTTTATTCCCCCACACCAAACGCGATCACGACGCGCAGGTTAAAATATCAAAACAAACTCTGAACCAATTACATTAGTTCGGGGACAGGTCAAAAAGCATTAAACATTTATGGCCATTTAGCTAGCTAGCTTGCACTTGCAAGCTAATTTGTCCTATTTGCTTGCTTGCTGTTGCTAGCTAATTTGTACTGGGATATAAACATTGAGTTATTTTACCTTAAATGCACAAGGTCCTCTACTCTGACAATTAATCCACACATAAAACAGTAAACCAAATCGTTTCTAGTCATCTCTCCTCCTTCCAGGCTTTGCCTTCCCTGGACTTTATATTGCGATTGGAAACTTTCATAAATTAGGTGCATTACTGCCACCAACCTCATTCGTCATTCAGTCACCCACGTGGGTATAACCAATGAGGACATGGGAGAGGCAGGACTTGCAGCACGATCTGCGTCACAAATAGAAATAACTTCTATTTTAACCCGTGGCAACGCCGACACTCATTGGCACAAGCGAGCAGTGTAGCGGTGTAGTCAGGGTATTAGTGACGCTGATTAGGCCTGGTTCGAGGTCTGCGTTCCAATTCATCCCAAAGGTGTTCGATGGGGTTGAGGTCAGGGCTCTGTGCAGGCCAGTCAAATTATTACACACCGATCTCGACAAACTATTTCAGTATGGACCTCGCTTTGTGCACGGGGGCATTGTCATGTTGAAACAGGAAAGGGCCTTCCCCAAACTGTTGCCACAAAGTTGGAAGCACAGAATCATCTAGAATGTGCTGTAGCATTAAGATTTCCCTTCACTGGAACAAAGGGGCCTAGCCCGAACAATGAAAAATAGCCTCACACCATTACTCCTCCTCCACCAAACTTTACAGTTGGCACTATGCATATGGGCAGGTGGCGTTTCCAGATTCGTCCGTCGGATTCATCACTCCAGAGAACGCATTTCCCCTGCTCCAGAGACCAATGGGGGGTGAGCGTTACCCCATTCCAGCTGCTTGGCCATGGAAACCCATTTCATGAAGCTCCTATCGAACAGTTATGGTGCTGACGTTGCTTCGAGGCAGTTTGGAACTCGGTTGTGACTGTTGCAACCGAGGACAGATGATTTTACCCTTTATTGTTTTTAGCTGAACTTAGTATGCAAAGTAATGAAGTTTTTCCATGGTAAATGTTGACTTATTAAAGATGTTTGTTCTTTAACAAGAAAGTCTATTAAATAATGACGGCCTAAACAAAATACTGTTTTATTATTGAGAGATTTATCATTGACTGTGTAGCCAGTTCTCATGTAACTTGTCTTTGTGAAAGCAGAATATAAAGCGTTTATTACAAATCTAAATGAAATAAGTACAAGTGGCTGATTGACTGTGTAGTGGAATTACCTTATCAAACCCAAAGAGAGACATTTGAATGTTTCTCCAGAATAATCAGTCTCAGTTGAGCCTTTCAGTAATGTCCCATTATCCTCTTCTGTGACTTGAGGCAGCCTAGCATATGAAACGTTATGATGGGGGGGGATGATGAGAATTAAAGATGTGGGCCCCTACTCACTACTCGGAGGGGGGAATAGAATGTTAAGCCATTTAGTGGTTTTCAAAATGTTAAACTTAATTCTGTGCCCTGCACCACAACAAAGTAATTGTAGACCAGCCTGAGCACATTAAGTGCAACTGACTCTGGTTGTGTGTCAAATGTATTATCGCTGATTAATGATCTGACCTCTGACCTCTGGGATATCATTTATCATCGCTCAGTCAGAAATCATAGATCATTCACAGTAGGATTTACAGGTGCACGCGTCTCCGAGTAATACTCGGCTTAATACCACACTTCATGCTAAGTGTGTGTGTGTGTGTGTGTGTGTGGTTACCTTCTAATCAGGTCCTCGGGAGATGGCTCAGGTAGTGATTCATCTTTATCTTCCATGCAACACTCTCTGTTCTCCTCATTATAAAACACCAGATATGACCTTACCTAGTATATTTTATTTTTTTACCTTTATTTAACTAGGCAAGTCAGTTAAGAACAAATTCTTATTTTCAATGACGGCCTAGGAACAGTGGGTTAACTGCCTGTTCAGTTGCAGAATGACAGATTTTTACCTTGTGGATTTGAATTTGAAACCTTTCGGTTACTAGTCCAACGCTCTAACCACTAGGCTACCTGCCGCCCCTACACTCTAACCACTAGGCTACCCTACCATCCCTCCACTCTAACCACTAGACTACCCTGCCGCCCCTACACTCTAACCACTAGACTACCCTGCCGCTCCTATATGGTTTCATTGGCTATTCTAGTGACGCGTCACAAACATTTGGCTCCTCTAGTGAAGTGATGCGAGACACAGACATCTTCACCGATGGCAAAATGATACAATCCCTCCCTCTACTGGTAAGATTTAATTCAGGCACTATCACTTTGCCGTACACACGTAATATCGAAGAACCAAACTTAGAGTAGAGATCTTGTTCGTCTCCCCATGAAATGTTCTCTAAACAACACCAACCCATCGCATTCAACATATAGTATTGCAAAAGGAAACAAACCTCTGAATAAATAAGATAAATAATCTTTATTTCCATGTATTTGTCACATATAAAATTGTGTCCACATTTAATATTAACAAGGCAATAAAGAGAATCCTTTATTTCTGAGTGATTCAGGCTCCAGAGGCTTGTAAATGTTTCCTATTGGTTGACAGGGAGAATGGTCCAATGGGAGCAGAGCCAACTCTAAATTGGTGACTACCTGATTGATAAAGCGCACATGGGGTAGCTATTTTATCACAGCACAGGATGCCAACCGTTAGCCTGACGGTCCCAGATCTGTTTCTATGGTCAAGTCAACTGTTATGGTCGTTGTCAATTGGAAACTTTGCAAGACAGCACAAACAGATCTAGGACCAGGCTATGCAAGCGTACCATGGTTAGAAGAGGACCACCTTCCTAACTGTGACCCAAATGACTAACGGGGGGGGTCTCTGGAGCCTGTAGTCACACCAAGCCTTTCAACGCACATAATGCTTCATTACCCAAGATTCATCCCTGCTCATCACCCTGTGTAAAGACATCATTAATTTAGAAGTGCTCATCAAACATTCTTAAACCAGATTACTATGACTGAAATTAATGATTTAATCATCAAAATTATTATTCTCTTGGTCATTATGATGATTATTTGTTTATTTTAGTCATTTTCTTCTCTCCTAGCAACCGTAAAAAAACAACAGCAATGATAAATAAAACCTTTTTCTAGTCGACAAGAAAATGGAGATCCTTAGATGCGCTTAAAGTAAAACTGAAATAGTTTCTTGCAGTTGGTTCTCTTGCTGTTGGTAAGTAAGTAGGTTTCATTGATGTCATGTAAGTTATCAGAAAAAGTCATAATATACAGTATAGGTTATTAATTACAGTAACAAAGTATCCATGCGATCGTTCTTTCTCGTTTTGCTGTACAAAGTTCAAGGATTCAGTAGTAAACAACAAGGTACTGTACAAACCCACATCACTGCTGGACAGCCTGAGTACCATCATGATCTGGGGCTGAGGACCAGCTAGGAAGCACACCAGCGGTCCTGAAGCCTTCTGCCACTGATAAGCCAATAGATACACTAGAGAGAGCTGCATCACCTTGGTATACATTTCCTTGATGAAACCAAGCGTGGCTACAGTGTTCTAGATCTTGGCTCTCTACACTAAGCTCAACGCTGTGTTGTGTGAAATGGGTTAACTGGTTCTCGTTAACTGGTTCTCGTTAACTGGTTCTCGTTAACTGGTTCTCGTTAACTGGTTCTCGTTAACTGGTTCTCGTTAACTGGCTGTCGTTAATAACTGGTTCTCGTTAACTGGTTCTCGTTAACTGGTTCTCGTTAATAACTGGCTGTCGTTAATAACTGGTTCTCATTAACTGGTTCTCGTTAACTGGTTCTCGTTAACTGGTTCTCGTTAACTGGTTCTCGTTAACTGGTTCTCGTTAATAACTGGCTGTCGTTAATAACTGGCTGTCGTTAATAACTGGCTGTCGTTAATAACTGGCTGTCGTTAATAACTGGCTGTCGTTAATAACTGGCTGTCGTTAATAACTGGCTGTCGTTAATAACTGGCTGTCGTTAATAACTGGCTGTCGTTAATAACTGGCTGTCGTTAATAACTGGCTGTCGTTAATAACTGGTTCTCGTTAATAACTGGCTGTCGTTAATAACTGGCTGTCGTTAATAACTGGCTGTCGTTAATAACTGGCTGTCGTTAATAACTGGCTGTCGTTAATAACTGGTTCTCGTTAATAACTGGCTGTCGTTAATAACTGGCTGTCGTTAATAACTGGCTGTCGTTAATAACTGGCTGTCGTTAATAACTGGCTGTCGTTAATAACTGGCTGTCGTTAATAACTGGCTGTCGTTAATAACTGGCTGTCGTTAATAACTGGCTGTCGTTAATAACTGGCTCTTGTTAACTGGTTCTCGTTAACTGGTTGTCTAACCTTTAAGAGACGGTCTTTCGTTGCAACTGTTACAACTGTAGGCTACGCTGTTCTTTGATGAAATGGAAACTGACGTGGTCAGAACCCGTCTGATCTGGAGTGATAGGACTGACCCAAGACCAGTCCAGTAGTCCTACTGGTTGGTGCTCTAACCAAGGATGACCTATAAAAATGTGTCAGGAGGCTCAGTATGGACGAGACACTGATTAGAGTCTTCTTCCCTCCAGCTATCCCACTGGCCTCAGCCCACACAGCACGGTTCCACAGCGAACCGCCCCCCACCACCAAAAAACCAAGAGCTAAAAACACAATCTAAAACCTCCTAGATTCATTCAGTCAAATACGCCATTATTACTGGCTTTAAAAAACAATACACAAATAGGTAACCTGTAAGGCAAAAAGCATTGGCAGTAGCAGCACAAAGATCAGGCAGATGAGCTGGAGTCAACTTGTCTTACTGGACATTCATTAAGGATACTGAATAACTAGGTGTTAATCTTATTCATTAATGTCAAATATAAAAAGGGCTAGATTGGTAAACAAGTGTTTGGGTGGGGGGCTGGAAGCAGAGTGGGAGTGGTGGGGGATCTATGGGAAAAAAAATACATTAATTATTAGACCTTACTAGGTCCAAGTGGAAGTACAGCATGTTGGGAGTGTTAAAGAGTCTTGAAATGATTGACATGTGTGCATGTACCTTATGTGTGGGAGACAAAGGTCTCTGATATACCTCTATGAAGGCTAGCCAATTCAGCTACCTTGCTTGTTAATTCTCCTCCTCACCCTCCTCTAAGCATCCTTTCCAAAGCAGAAGTATATTTTGTGTAGCTACAGCCGTACGAGTAGCACTCTACAGCTACAGCCGTGCGACACAGCTACAGCCGTACGAGTAGCACTCCACAACTACAGCCGTACGAGTAGCACTCTACAGCTACAGCCGTACTCCACAGCTACAGCCGTACGAGTAGCACTCCACAGCTACAGCCGTACGAGTAGCACTCTACAGCTACAGCCGTACGAGTAGCACTCTACAGCTACAGCCGTACGAGTAGCACTCTACAGCTACAGCCGTACGAGTAGCACTCTACAGCTACAGCCGTACGAGTAGCACTCTACAGCTACAGCCGTACGAGTAGCACTCTACAGCTACAGCCGTACGAGTAGCACTCTACAGCTACAGCCGTACGAGTAGCACTCTACAGCTACAGCCGTACGAGTAGCACTCTACAGCTACAGCCGTACGAGTAGCACTCTACAGCTACAGCCGTACGAGTAGCACTCTACAGCTACAGCCGTACTCCACAGCTACAGCCGTACGAGTAGCACTCTACAGCTACAGCCGTACTCCACAGCTACAGCCGTACGAGTAGCACTCTACAGCTACAGCCGTACGAGTAGCACTCTACAGCTACAGCCGTACGAGTAGCACTCTACAGCTACAGCCGTACGAGTAGCACTCTACAGCTACAGCCGTACGAGTAGCACTCTACAGCTACAGCCGTACGAGTAGCACTCTACAGCTACAGCCGTACGAGTAGCACTCTACAGCTACAGCCGTGCGAGTAGCACTCTACAGCTACAGCCGTACGAGTAGCACTCTACAGCTACAGCCGTACGAGTAGCACTCTACAGCTACAGCCGTACGAGTAGCACTCTACAGCTACAGCCGTACGAGTAGCACTCTACAGCTACAGCCGTACGAGTAGCACTCTACAGCTACAGCCGTACGAGTAGCACTCTACAGCTACAGCCGTACGAGTAGCACTCTATAGCTACAGCCGTACTCCACAGCTACAGCCGTACGAGTAGCACTCTACAGCTACAGCCGTACGAGTAGCACTCTACAGCTACAGCCGTACGAGTAGCACTCTACAGCTACAGCCGTACAGTAGCACTCTACAGCTACAGCTGTACGAGTAGCACTCTACAGCTACAGCCGTGCGAGTAGCACTCTACAGCTACAGCCGTACGAGTAGCACTCTACAGCTACAGCCGTACGAGTAGCACTCCACAGCTACAGCCGTGCAGTAGCACTCCACAGCTACAGCCGTACGAGTAGCACTCCACAGCTACAGCCGTACGAGTAGCACTCCACAGCTACAGCCGTACGAGTAGCACTCCACAGCTACAGCCGTACGAGTAGCACTCCACAGCTACAGCCGTACGAGTAGCACTCCACAGCTACAGCCGTACGAGTAGCACTCCACAGCTACAGCCGTACGAGTAGCACTCCACAGCTACAGCCGTACGAGTAGCACTCTACAGCTACAGCCGTACGAGTAGCACTCCACAGCTACAGCCGTACGAGTAGCACTCCACAGCTACAGCCGTACGAGTAGCACTCCACAGCTACAGCTGTGATTAAGGAACAGAGTTCTTCTGGAAAGGACATGGGAAGAGGGCTGAAGGTTGGCTGTGAGGCTGGATGGGCTTGTCACAATAGTCTGGCCAGAGTGGGTTTGAACTCAGTGGGTGGAGAAATCATTTCACCTTGGTTGGCTTGTCTCTGGGCTGACCCCGGCTCCCCCAGTAGCAGCTAAGCAGCAGAAAGCTATTCACACATTCAGGAGATAGAGGCCTACACTACACTGCCCAAGGCTGAATGAGTCACAACTCAGGCCCAAAGATGCCTGCCTGCCTCTTCAACAGAGAGAAGGGAGAAGGGAGAGAAGAGAGGGAAAGAAGAGAGGGAGAGCGATATAAGAGAGAGGAGAGAACAAAATCACTGCCAAACAGCAGAAATCAGGTCAATATACAGCAAGCAGATGTCCATGTGGAGAGAAAGAGGGAGGGAAGGATGTAGAGGAAGAGAAAGAGGGAGGGACGGATGTAGAGGAAGAGAAAGAGGGAGGGACGGATGTAGAGGAAGAGAAAGAGGGAGGGACGGATGTAGAGGAAGAGAAAGAGGGAGGGACGGATGTAGAGGAAGAGAAAGAGGGAGGGACGGATGTAGAGGAAGAGAAAGAGAAGGAAAAGAGGAATGTGGTGATCCAGTTAAAAGAGAGTAGTTAGTGTGATGGTCTGACTACCATGACCCTGGCAGAGCAGCACAGACCACTGACAATACTGTGGATCTGAATGACAGAAGCCTTGGCAGACCGAGGGGTTCATATGGGGTGGGATGGACACATGAGTACTGGATACACCCAGAACAGTCTGCCACATCTGGCATGGGGGGTGGGCAGACACCTCAGGCCGAGCAGCGTGGTTCCTCTTACTGCCTGTTGGTAGTATCTTCTCCTGCAGGCCAGTGTCTGTCTGTTGTTGGTACCATCAAGTCTGTCTGTAGCCTCCAGGTTTGTGTTCTCTCTCTCTCTCTCTCTCTCTCTCTCT
>NC_056458.1:44712969-44830469 GCF_018296145.1 Oncorhynchus tshawytscha | reverse complement strand
CATCCTGTTTCCATTGATCATCCTTGAGATGTTTCTACAACTCGGAGTCCTCCTGTGGTAAAATGTAATTGATTGGACATGATTTGGAAAGGCAACACACCAGTCTATACAAGGTCCCACAGTTGACAGTGCATATCAGAGCAAAAAACCAAGCCATGAGGTCGAAGGAATTGTCCGTAGAGCTCCGAGACAGGATTGTGTCGAGGCACAGATCTGGGGAAGCTGGCCTCCTGGCCAAACTGGCCAAGAATCTGATGGTCACTCAATGAGCGCTAGAGTACCTCAGTGGAGATGGGAGAACCTTCCAGAAGGACAACCATCTCTGCAGCATTCCACCAATTTAGGCCTTTATGGTAATGGCCAGACAGAAGCCACTCCTCAGTAAAAGGCACATGACAGCCCACTTGGAGTTTGCCGAAAGGCACCTGAAGGACTCTCAGACCATGAGAAACAAGATTCTCAGGTCTGATGAAACCAAGATTGAAGTCTTTGGCCTGAATGCCAAAGTGTCACATCTGGAGGAAACCTGGCACCATCTCTACGGTGAAGCATGGTGGATGCTTTTCAGTGGCAGAGACTGGGAGACTAGTCAGGATCGAGGGAAAGATGAATGGAGTAAAGTACAGAGAGATCTTTGATGAAAACCTGCTCCAGAGAGCTAAGGACCTCAGACTGGGGCAAAGGTTCACCTTCCAACAGGACATCGACCCTAAGCACACAGCCAAGACAACACAGGAGTGGCTTCTAGACAAGTATATGAATGTCTTTGAGTGGCCCATCTCAAGACATCAGTCAGGAAGTTAAAGCTTGTTCGCAAATGGGTCTTCCAAATGGACAATGACCCCAAGCACACTTCTAAAGATGTGGCAAAATGGCGTAAGGACAACAAAGTCAAGGTATTAGAGTGGCCATCACAAAGCCCTGACCTCAGTCCTATAGAAAATGTCTGGGCAGAACTGATAAGGTGTGTGCAAGGAAGGACGCCTACAAACCTGACTCAGTTACACCAGAGCCCGGACTTAAACCCGATCGAACATCTCTGGAGAGACCTGAAAATAGCTGTGCAGCGACATTCTCCACCCAACCTGACAGAGCTTGAGAGGATCTGCAGAGAAGAATTGGAGAAACTCCCCAAATACAGATGTGCCAAGCTTGTAGCGTCATACCCAAGAAAACTCAGGGCTGTAATCACTGCCAAAGGTGCTTCAACAAAGTACTGAGTACAGGTTCTGAATAATTATGTAAATGTGATATTTCCGCTGAATTTTTTATATATATATTTTTTAAACATTTGCTAAAATTTCTCAAAAACAGTTTTTGCTTTGTCATTATGGAGTATTATGTGTAGATTGAGGGGGGAAAAAACTATGTAATATATTTTAGAATAAGGCTTTAATTTAACAAAATGTGGAAAAAGTCAAGGAGTCTGAATACTTTTCAGATGCACTGTAGATACAGGAATTATACTTTTGAGTATTATTCCAAAGCTTCTTACATGGTCTTAGATGAACTTGACTGACATCCCACAAGTAAATGATCAGAACATTCAGAGAACACAGTGTGTGTGAATGTGTGCTGTGTCCACAGGAAGTGACCTAACCCCCCTGAGACAGGCTGTATTGGGTCCCAGATCAGATCCGAACCCCACAGCAGCTGCAGGAGACCCTTGGACTCAGTTCCTCTCCTCCTCCTCTCCTGTTCTTAGTGTTTCTCTAGCATTCTTCTTCCTGTTTCTCTAACATTCTTCTTCCTGTTTCTCTAACATTCTTCTTCCTGTTTCTCTGACATTCTTCATCCTGTTTCTCTGACATTCTTCTTCCTGTTTCTCTAACATTCTTCTTCCTGTTTCTCTAACATTCTTCTTCCTGTTTCTCTAACATTCTTCTTCCTGTTTCTCTAACATTCTTCTTCCTGTTCCTCTGACATTCTTCTTCCTGTTTCTCTAACATTCTTCTTCCTGTTTCTCTGACATTCTTCTTCCTTCTCTCAGACCACTTGTCTCATTCTCCTCCAATTCTATTGCTCTGTTTGTATGACCCCTAGAGACCGTCGTCACGGCAAACAGCTGATGGGGTAACCTGGGGCTGACCATAAGAACAGCCAAATCCAGTCCAGATCAGTCCTACGTGATAAAGCACTATGGTCTGAAAACACACACACACACACACACACACGTAATTCAAAAGTGACTTTCCACCAGAACTTTTCTAGGGGCAGCAGAGATAAAGGGTGGACTGTACAGTAACTCAGAGAGCCATGACCTCATGGAACTCTTCCATATCAATTAACTCAAACTATCAGTAAAATCAGATTTAATAAAAATAACAGATAAACGGTATAATGCGGACCGTGAAGAGAGACAATCTCTCACACACACACACACACACACACACACACACACACACACACACACACACACACACACACACACACACACACACACACACACACACACACACACACACACACACACACACACACACACACACACACACACACACACACACACACACACACGCACACACACGCACACACATGCACACACATGCACACACATGCACACACTTATATTGTTACTTTGTAATAGAGTTATGATGTAATAATGACTTTATAATGTTATGTTTTTATGTATGTAGGCTGTTGTTTTGTTGCGATGTCATTGTTTTAACCCTGTTTGGACCTTAGGAAGACTAATGGGGATCCTAATACATATTCAATAATAGGTCTTACTGTACTCATTAGGACACACTGTAGCAAACCAGTTTCTTATTGGACAGTCCCTCCCTGTTTCAGTCTGTTTTCTTCCACTTGGTGTCTAATGAATAAGGCCCTAATGAAGTCTCTGTAATGGTGTGTTTGTTTCCACTCACCAGCTGGTAGAAGGACACGTGAGGACCTTCATCATCAAACAAGTACCACCAGGTGGCAGCACCCACCGTGCCCAGACCAACATACCCTGCAAGGACACAGAGTCAGACTGAGACCCAGCAACAGTGAGATCCAAGTTCATCATGATTTAATCCCCAATGTAATGGATAATCTTTAAGTAGCTAGCATGAAACCATTGATTATACTCACAAGAATACATTACGGATACAAAAGAGTCTGAATGAGCTGCCAATGGGTATCTTCCTGTTGTATTCTAACCAGTGTCCAGTAGACCAGACAGTGTCTCACCTCCAATGGCCAGGTATCTGAAGAACAGCCACCCAGAGATGAGGGGCTCCTTGGGGTTGCGGGGCGGCTTGTCCATGATGTCCAGGTCTGGGGGGTTGAAGCCCAGGGCAGTCGCAGGGAGACCATCTGTCACCAGGTTGACCCACAGCAACTGGACCGGGATCAGAGCCTCAGGAAGACCCAAGATGGCAGTCAAAAAGATGCTTCCAGACAGCGAGGGGGGAAAAACACATCAGAAAGACATAAAGACAAGAGTCAGTATTCCTGAGAACTCTGGTTAGGAGACTGGACAACGTATGTGTGTCTGTCTGATGTGGTGGGCTTGCATTACTATCGTCATGGATACTGGAAATCCCCCAGACCCAACAAGGAGAGTAAAACAAGGACATTTCCCAGGTCCTCACGAGGACAAACGGCTATTTTAGGGGCTAGGTTCAGGGTAAAATGTTAATTTAATTTAACTAGGCAAGTCAGTTAAGAACAAATTCTTATTTACAATGACGACCTACACAAAAGGCCTCCTGCGGGGACGGGGGCCTGGGATAATTCCAAAAAATACATAAATACAATATAAATATAGGACAAAAAAACACACAAGAGACAACACTGCATGGTTAATGTTAGGGGAAATAGCATTTTGAATGGAAATCAATTTTAGGTCCCCACAAGGATAGTAAAACATACACTCTGTGTGTGTGTGTGTGTGTGTGTGTGCAGTGCATGTGTCAGTGCTTACCAGACGACCTCTCCCACATTGGAGGAGATGAGGTATCGTATGAACTGCTTCATGTTGTTGTAGATGGCCCTGCCCTCCTCCACAGCCGCCACGATGGTAGAGAAGTTATCGTCAGACAGAACCATCTCAGATGCTGACTTCGCCACAGCTGTGCCCGAGCCCATGGCAATGCCAATCTCTGCCTTCTTCAGGGCTGGCGCATCGTTCACCCCATCACCAGTCTGTGGAGAGGAGGAATATTGAATCATTTCTTTATTTAATAGGGTTAGACTCTTATGGGTTAATAAGATGTTATACAGACATGAGATTGGAAAGTTGACCTATCACAGAACTCTTTCATTGTCAAGGCAAGTCAGAATTAGATTGGCCCAGAAGTGATTTATCCAAAGAATTAGCTCGAACATATCTATGAATTCATTTATGCATTTGCACACCAATGAAACAAGATTGATATTAATCTAGATCAAGTCAGGATTATAATGAAATAAAGTCAATATTAATCTAGATCAAATCAGGATTATAATGAAATGAAGTCAATTAATCTAGATCAAATCAGGATTATAATGAAATGAAGTCAATATTAATCTAGATCAAGTCAGGATTATAATGAAACAAGGTGAATATTAATATAGATCAAGTCAGGATTATAATGAAATACGGTCAATATGAATCTAGATCAAGTCAGGATTATGATGAAAAAAGGTCAATATTAATCTAGATCAAGTCAGGATTATAATGAAATAAAGTCAATATTAATCTAGATCAAGTCAGGATTATAATGAAATAAGGTCAATATTAATCTAGATCAAGTCAGGATTATAATGAAATAAGGTCAATATTAATCTAGATCAAGTCAGGATTATAATGAAATAAGGTCAATATTAATCTAGATCAAGTCAGGATTATAATGAAATAAAGTCAATATTAATTTTTATTGAAGTCAGGATTATAATGAAATAAAGTCAAAATTAATCTAGATCAAGTCAGGATTATAATGAAATAAGGTCAATATTAATCTAGATCAAGTCAGGATTATAATGAAATAAAGTCAATATTAATCTATATCAAGTCAGGATTATAATGAAATAAAGTCAATATTAATCTAGGTCAAGACAGGATTATAATGAAATAAGGTCAATATTAATCTAGGTCAAGACAGGATTATAATGAAATACGGTCAATATGAATCTAGATCAAGTCAGGATTATGATGAAAAAAGGTCAATATTAATCTAGATCAAGTCAGGATTATAATGAAATAAAGTCAATATTCATCTAGATCAAGTCAGGATTATAATGAAATAAGGTCAATATTAATCTAGATCAAATCAGGATTATAATGAAATAAGGTCAATATTAATCTAGATCAAGTCAGGATTATAATGAAATAAAGTCAATATTCATCTAGATCAAGTCAGGATTATAATGAAATAAGGTCAATATTAATCTAGATCAAATCAGGATTATAATGAAATAAGGTCAATATTAATCTAGATCAAGTCAGGATTATAATGAAATAAAGTCCATATTAATCTAGATCAAGTCAGGATTATAATGAAATAAAGTAAATATTAATCTAGATCAATTCAGGATTATAATGAAATAAGGTCAATATTAATCTAGATCAATTCAGGATTATAATGAAATAAAGTCAATATTAATCTAGATCAAGTCAGGATTATAATGAAATGAGGCGCTGAGCTCCCACAGTCATGCAGTTAAAGGACTAGGGGAGGAGCTGTGTGTCAACCCTCTTCTCACCATGGCAGTGATCTCATCAAACGACTGCAGGAAGCCCACAATCTTAGACTTGTGGGCAGGCTCCACGCGGGCAAAGCACCGTGCCCGCTTCACAGCATCTCTCTGGGAGTCTATGGGCAGGTCATCAAACTCTCGGCCCGTGTAGGCCTTGCCCACTACATCCTCATCCTCGCCGAAGATACCAATGCGTCGGCAGATGGCCACGGCCGTGCCCTTGTTGTCCCCGGTGATCATGATAACACGGATGCCCGCCTCGGCGCACAGCTGGATGGAACCAATCACCTCCTTCCTGGGCGGGTCCAGCATACCCACACAGCCAATGAACGTTAGGCCCGTCTGGGGAGAGAGGTAGAGAGAGAGACAGAGGAGGACGAGGAGGAGCGAGAGACAGAGGAGGACGAGGAGGAGCGAGAGACAGAGGAGGACGAGGAGGAGCGAGAGAGCGAGAGCGGAGGAGGGAAGGGTAGAGGGGAAAGACAGTAGAATGAACCAATAAGCACAAGATGGATAAACGTCAAACAACCAGTCAAGCATTCAAATACAACCTGGATGTAGCGAAGGATCGATGACCGGCGTCACCGTAGAACTAAACCATTTCAAATATGATGATCGTTATCAATTCTTTCAATGTGGATGGTCTTTCCCAACAGGAACCAGTTCAACTTTTTTTTAAAAACACAACAACATTCTTCGCTTTTTTGAGTGAGTAATCTCCTTGCCTAGTCTGCCCACGAGTCTGGCATTCACCCAGCTTCTTGTTCGTCTCTGACTGACCTCATACTCAGCAAACTTGGTGGAGTTCTCCAGATCCATGTCCTGTTGTCTAGGTGGCGAGTCCCGTGTGGCCATGCCCAGGCATCTCAGCGTGTCCCTGCCCGTGCCCCAGTCCCTGATCAGGGAGGTGAGCTGCTCTTTCAGGGGCATGGTCAGTGCCACCTTCCCTGTGCCAACACGCAGGTACTGGCAACGCTCCATCACACTCTCTGGGGCACCCTGTGGAGGTGGAGGGGTGGGCGGGATATAGATATATATTTAGTGTGTGTGTGTGTGTGTGCGCGCGCGTGTGTGTCAGTATGTGTGTCTGTCTGTATGTAAGTGTGTGTCTGTATGTGTGTGTGTGTGTGTGTCTGTGTTAGAGGGGTCAAAAGGTCACAATGGACATCCAAGCTCCTCTCCCATTCTGGCTTATAGAGAAAATGCATAGAGTCGCATTCAGTTGATCTGTTGATTGAGGTCTGTCTGTCTGTCTGTCTGTCTGTCTGTCTGTCTGTCTGTCTGTCTGTCTGTCTGTCTGTCTGTCTGTCTGTCTGTCTGTCTGTCTGTCTGTCTGTCTGTCTGTCTGTCTGTCTGTCTGTCTGTCTCTGTGTGTGTCTGTCTGTGTCTGTCTGTCTGTCTGTCTGTGTGTGTGTGTGTACCTTGATGAACATCTTGCACCCAGAGCCTGTTTTGTTGGTGGGGGTACAGTACACAGACATGGACTTGCGGTCCCGAGAGAACTCCAGAGTAAACTCTTTCTTCATCAGTTGTCTGATCACCTGGTAGGAGAGAGAAATAGGGAGGTGAGAGAGAGGGGCAGATGAGATGGAGGGCGAGAGAGAGGGGCAGATGAGATGGAGGGCGAGAGACAGGGGCAGATGAGATGGAGGGCGAGAGAGAGGGGCAGGTGAGATGGAGGGCGAGAGAGAGGGGCAGATGAGATGGAGGGCGAGAGAGAGGGGCAGGTGAGATGGAGGGCGAGAGAGAGGGGCAGGTGAGATAGAGGACGAGAGAGAGGGGCAGATGAGATGGAGGGCGAGAGAGCGGGTTAAGTGGGCTTGTTTGTGGACCTGTCAGTGTAAGCCGGTGCCCAAGATGTACATTCCAGACAGGCATGTTAGTGGGCACCTGTGGGGGACTGGGGGGCTTGACTCTGGCTTGGCTGTTTTGTTGTTGTTGTTGTTGTTGCTGTTGTTGTGATAAAGCGGGCTCTTATGGGCCAGGTGGGAGACAGAGTGGGAGGTTTCTCTGGCTGCTGACACCTAATGGATAGGGCTCAATAAGAGGGTGATGTCCGGGGAAGGGAGTCTTGGCTGGGCTGCTGACACCTAATGGATAGGGCTCAATAAGAGGGTGATGTCCGGGGAAGGGAGTCTTGGCTGGGCTGCTGACACCTAATGGATAGGGCTCAATAAGAGGGTGATGTCCAGGGAGGGAGTCTTTGCTGGGCTGCTGACACCTAATGGATGGGCTCAATAAGATTGATGTCCAGGGGAGGGAGTCTTTGCTGGGCTGCTGACACCTAATGGATAGCTCAATAAGTTGATGTCCAGGGCAGTCTTGGCTGGGCTGCTGACACCTAATGGATAGGGCTCAATAAGAGGGTGATATCTGGGGAGGGAGTCTTGGCTGGGCTGCTGACACCTAATGGATAGGGCTCAATAAGAGGGTGGGGGAGGGAGTCTTGGCTGGGCTGCTGACACCTAATGGATAGGGCTCAATAAGAGGGTGATGTCTGGGGAGGGAGTCTTGGCTGGGCTGCTGACACCTAATGGATAGGGCTCAATAAGAGGGTGATGTCCAGGGAGGGAGTCTTTGCTGGTCTACTGCCACCTAATGGATAGGGCTCAATAAGAGGGTGATGTCTGGGGGAGGGAGTCTTGGCTGGGCTGCTGACACCTAATGGATAGGGCTCAATAAGAGGGTGATGTCCAGGGGAGGGAGTCTTTGCTGGGCTGCTGACACCTAATCGATAGGGCTCAATAAGAGGGTGATGTCCAGGGAGGGAGTCTTTGCTGGGCTGCTGACACCTAATGGATAGGGCTCAATAAGAGGGTGATGTCTGGGGAGGGAGTCTTTGCTGGGCTGCTGACACCTAATGGATAAGGGCTCAATAAGAGGGTCCGGGGAGGGAGTCTTGGCTGGGCTGCTGACACCTAATGGATAGGGCTCAATAAGAGGGTGATGTCTGGGGGAGGGAGACTTGGCTGGGCTGCTGACACCTAATGGATAGGGCTCAATAAGAGGATGATGTCTGGGGAGGGAGACTTGGCTGGGCTGCTGACACCTAATGGATAGGGCTCAATAAGAGGATGATGTCTGGGGAGGGAGACTTGGCTGGGCTGCTGACACCTAATGGATAGGGCTCAATAAGAGGGTGATGTCTGGGGAGGGAGTCTTGGCTGGGCTGCTGACACCTAATGGATAGGGCTCAATAAGAGGGTGATGTCTGAGGGAGGAAGTCTTGGCTGGGCTGCTGACACCTAATGGATAGGGCTCAATAAGAGGATGATGTCTGGGGAGGGAGACTTGGCTGGGCTGCTTATACCTGGATAGGGCTCAATAAGAGGATGATGTCTGGGGAGGGAGACTTGGCTGGGCTGTCTTGGATGGGCTGGGATGATGTCTGGGGAGGGAGACTTGGCTGGGCTGCACCTAATGGATAGGGCTCAATAAGAGGGTGATGTCTGGGGAGGGAGTCTTGGCTGGGCTGCTGATACCTAATGGATAGGGCTCAATAAGAGGATGATGTCTGGGGAGGGAGTCTTGGCTGGGCTGCTGACACCTAATGGATAGGGCTCAATAAGAGGGTGATGTCCAGGGGAGGGAGTCTTTGCTGGGCTGCTGACACCTAATGGATAGGGCTCAATAAGAGGGTGATGTCTGGGGAGGGAGTCTTGGCTGGGCTGCTGACACCTAATGGATAGGGCTCAATAAGAGGGTGATGTCCAGGGGAGGGAGTCTTGGCTGGGCTGCTGACACCTAATGGATAGGGCTCAATAAGAGGGTGATGTCCAGGGGAGGGAGTCTTTGCTGGGCTGCTGACACCTAATGGATAGGGCTCAATAAGAGGGTGATGTCTGGGGGAGGGAGTCTTGGCTGGGCTGCTGACACCTAATGGATAAGGGCTCAATAAGAGGGTCCGGGGGAGGGAGTCTTGGCTGGGCTGCTGACACCTAATGGATAGGGCTCAATAAGAGGGTGATGTCTGGGGGAGGGAGTCTTGGCTGGGCTGCTGACACCTAATGGATAGGGCTCAATAAGAGGATGATGTCTGGGGAGGGAGTCTTGGCTGGGCTGCTGACACCTAATGGATAGGGCTCAATAAGAGGGTGATGTCTGGGGAGGGAGTCTTGGCTGGGCTGCTGACACCTAATGGATAGGGCTCAATAAGAGGGTGATGTCTGGGGGAGGGAGTCTTGGCTGGGCTGCTGACACCTAATGGATAGGGCTCAATAAGAGGGTGATGTCTGGGGAGGGAGTCTTGGCTGGGCTGCTGACACCTAATGGATAGGGCTCAATAAGAGGGTGATGTGTCTGGGGAGGGAGACTTGGCTGGGCTGCTGATACCTAATGGATAGGGCTCAATAAGAGGATGATGTCTGGGGAGGGAGACTTGGCTGGGCTGCTGACACCTAATGGATAGGGCTCAATAAGAGGGTGATGTCTGGGGAGGGAGACTTGGCTGGGCTGCTGACACCTAATGGATAGGGCTCAATAAGAGGGTGATGTCTGGGGAGGAGTCTTGGCTGGGCTGCTGACACCTAATGGATAGGGCTCAATAAGAGGATGATGTCTGAGGGAGGAAGTCTTGGCTGGGCTGCTGACACCTAATGGATAAGGGCTCAATAAGAGGATGATGTCTGGGGAGGGAGACTTGGCTGGGCTGCTGACACCTAATGGATAGGGCTCAATAAGAGGGTGATGTCTGGGGGAGGGAGTCTTGGCTGGGCTGCTGACACCTAATGGATAGGGCTCAATAAGAGGGTGATGTCTGGGGAGGGAGACTTGGCTGGGCTGCTGACACATGAGCTGCGGTTCAGTATGACAGAATGGCGTGCAGCGTTTAATTCAAAACAGTACTGTACTGAACGACCAGGTGAAAAACTTGATTATGGTGGCACAAGAGGGCAATTACCATATGGCGTGGCTGTACGACTTTTGCAATTTCAGACAGTCACACCCACATGGATCAGGCCACACCCACATTGCTCAGGCCACACCCACCAAACAGGAGCACATGTACCACAAAGGCTGTTGAAGAACGGAGTACACCATTTTTGGGGGGAAACATCACGCAATGTAGCCAACTGAACCTACCCATAAAGGATGAGACACCAAACACTATGTCTACTCTTGACTGGGAGGTTGGACTGTGTTGTTGTGATGGAGGGAAAGGTCTATCAGACCAGGTGGGGGACTAGGACTGGGAGGTTGGACTGTGTTGTTGTGATGGAGGGAGGGGTCTATCAGACCAGGTGGGGGACTAGGACTGGGAGGTTTGACTGTGTTGTTGTGATGGAGGGAGGGGTCTATCAGACCAGGTGGGGGACTAGGACTGGGAGGTTGGACTGTGTTGTTGTGATGGAGGGAGGGGTCTATCAGACCAGGTGGGGGACTAGGACTGGGAGGTTGGACTGTGTTGTTGTGATGGAGGGAGGGTCTATCAGACCAGGTGGGGGACTAGGACTGGGAGGTTGGACTGTGTTGTTGTGATGGAGGGAGGGGTCTATCAGACCAGGTGGGGGACTAGGACTGGGAGGTTGGACTGTGTTGTTGTGATGGAGGGAAAGGTCTATCAGACCAGGTGGGGGACTAGGACTGGGAGGTTTGACTGTGTTGTTGTGATGGAGGGAGGGGTCTATCAGACCAGGTGGGGGACTAGGACTGGGAGGTTTGACTGTGTTGTTGTGATGGAGGGAGGGGTCTATCAGACCAGGTGGGGGACTAGGGACTGGGAGGTTTGTTGTTGACACCTGGGGTATAATCACTATTCTACACCGTAGCTAACTGCCTCGCAACGGAAAACAATTTGCAGCAAATTAAGGCACTTCCCTGTTTGGTTCGTAATGAAAACATCCTGATGGTGCTCTAACATCCTGTCTGAACAGTCAGCCAATGGCACCAGACAGACAATTGGGCAAGTGTGTACATATGAATCAATGTGGGCCAGACAGGACCCTCTGTCTGTGAAGCTCCAGTGACAACAGATGATTCAGCGATAAAGGTCCTCTGATGTTACAGAGGACCCTGACACCACTTAGGCTTTACAAAAGTAGCACAATTATTGGCAAAAGAGCTGATCCGATTGGTCAAAAGACCAATTAGTTCAGAAAAATAAATATCAGAATTAGGCTGCCTGTGTAAACACACCCTTGAAAAAGGTACAACTCAACTTGGCTTTAATTAAGCTTGTAGTGAAGTGTATAGTTACCAGGGAACACAGCCCTGCTTTCACACCCTTCAAATCTGCCAAATAACAACTGCTATAAATACCTGAGAATATAGCATGTTAGTCTAAATAGCAAGGATCTTAAATGGCTGTATGGTATAGTGGCTTCTGATAGAGCATTAACAGTAGGGGTCGCCCGGGCTCCAGTTACACAGCTACGTGAGTTATCAGGCTGGTGGTCAGGTAGAAACAAAATCATCCACTTCTCCTCTCCCAGTGTCTCCATCTCCCCGTCTCCCATTCCCTTCCCTTCATCCCATACCGTCACCTCCCTCCCTTCTCTCTCTCTCTCCCCCTCCTTCCATCCCTACCTTCTCTCTCTCCCCCAGCCTCCCTCCCTTCTCTCTCCCCCCAGCCTCCCTCCCTCCTCTCTCTCTCCCCCCCTCCTTCCATCCCTACCTTCGCCTCTCCCCTCCCACCCTTTCCCCACAGCCTCCCCCCAACATCCCTTCTCCCCAGCCTCCCTCCCTTCTTTCTCTCCCCCAGCCTCCCTCCCTTCTCTCTCTCCCCTAGCCTCCCTCCCTTCTCTCTCTCCCCCCCTCCCTCCCTTCTCTCTCTCTCCCCCTCCCTCCATCCCTACCTTCTCCTCTCCCCTCCCACCCTTCCCCCACAGCCTCCCTCCCAACATCCCTTCTCCCTAGCCTCCCTCCCTCCCTTCTCTCTCTCTCCCCCCCTCCCTCCACCCCTACCTTCTCCTCTCCCCTCCCTCCGATCCTCCCTCCCAGCTCAGACAGTTATGTCCTGGAGACATGATGCCAGGGGGACTCAGACACTTGACAGATGTCCTCACAGAGAGACAGCCACTGGGCCAAAATTCCTCTTCGTCCCATCACAAAAACTAAAGACGTGGAACATGAGTACAAGTCGATCTAGTGACGGCAGAACATAGTTACACACACTTTCACCTCAAAAATCCTTCACCGTCAACTAGTGCATTAGTAGGAAAACTCTTCCTTTTCCCCCTGTTGAAAGCCCTAACAGAGAGCTGGAAAGTTCAGCTAACCTCTTCATAAACCCCCGGCTTGTCTAAATATTATCCTCTCTAGCCTCTGAGGACAGGACTTGTGACAGGGTTTTTTTTCTTCTCATTGTGGGACTGTTGGGGATATGAATGGAGTTCAGTGGAAAAACTTGAAAACGCAGGTCATTGACAAGAACACAGGGAGTTAGTCTCTCTCTCGTGTCTTCCTGTCACAGTGTCATTGGTCAGAGAGAAGGAAAGACACACCACTTCTCAATGGGGGGGGGGCTTGTTAAGCTGTTAAGGAGCCTTTTGGACCTGGACTTGGCGCTCCAGTACCGCTTGCCGTGCGGTAGCAGAGAGAACAGTCTATGACTAGACTTGGCGCTCCGGTACCGCTTGCCGTGCGGTAGCAGAGAGAACAGTCTATGACTAGACTTGGCGCTCCGGTACCGCTTGCTGTGCGGTAGCAGAAAGAACAGTCTATGACTAGACTTGGCGCTCCGGTACTGCTTGCCGTGCGGTAGCAGAGAGAACAGTCTATGACTAGACTTGGCGCTCCGGTACCGCTTGCCGTGCGGTAGCAGAGAGAACAGTCTATGACTAGACTTGGCGCTCCGGTACCGCTTGCCGTGCGGTAGCAGAAAGAACAGTCTATGACTAGACTTGGCGCTCCGGTACTGCTTGCCGTGCGGTAGCAGAGAGAACAGTCTATGACTTGGGAGACTGGAGTCTGACCATTTTTTGCGGGGCCTTCCTCTTTATGCATCTATGTGGAAGCAGCAGCACTCTCCATGGTCCATGTCCATCTTCCCCTCGGGGACAATAGAGTGTATCACACCATAGAGGGTTGAGGTAATCTAGGTAGAGATTGTCCCATGCGCTAAAAGCCAATAGGTACCATGTCTAATACACCCTGAACATCCATGGACAGTAGTGTTATATGCGTTCCATCCCCTCAGTGTTTCCCCCTCGTTGCTTACTGAGTTGCAGGCGCCGGCGCGCTCCACCTTGCTGAGGCCTGACACGTCAGTCTTGAACACGTTCATCTTCTCCACCAGTGTAGTGAGGGCCGTCTCTGTCGCCTCACCCACCTTCTCATACACTCCTTTGACCTGGGACAGGAGAGAGGAGATGGAAGTCGAAAGCTTTGAAACACATCATCATTCAGAAAGACAGAGAGAAGAACAAACACCATTGTAAATACAACCCATATTTATGTTTATTTATTTTTCCCTTTTGTACTTTAACTATTTGCACATAATATGACATTTGTAATGTCTATTACTTTGGAACTTTTGTGAGTGTAATGTTTACTGTTCATTTTTATTGTTTATTATATAGTTCACTTGCTTTGGCAATGTTAAAATATGTTTACCATGCCAATAAAGCCCTTAAATTGAATTGAGAGAGGGAATTATGATGTTTGAGAAGTCCACTGGATTTTCATAGGGCATATCTCTGCCCACACCATCTGTCTGTCCACCCAGCTGAACCACACCACGATGTAAACTCAGCAAAAAAAGTAACGTCCTCTCACTGTCAACTGCGTTTATTTTCAGAAAACTTAACATGTGTAAATATTTGGATGAACATAAGATTTAACAACTGAGACATAAACTGAACAAGTTCCACAGACATGTGTCTAACAGAAATTGAATAATGTGTCCCTGAACAAAGGGGGGCAAATGAAAAGTAACTGTCAGTATCTGGTGTGGCCACCAGCTGCATTAAGTTCTGCGGTGCATCTCCTCCTCTTGGACTGCACCAGATTTGACAGTTCTTGCTGTGAGATGTTACCTCACTCTTCCACCAAGGCACCTGCAAGTTTCCGGACATTTCTGGGGGGAATGGCCCTAGCCCTCACCCTCCGATCCAACAGGTCCCAGACGTGCTCAATGGGATTGAGATCCAGGCACTTCGCTGGTCATGGCAGAACACTGACATTCCTGTCTTGCAGGAATCACACACAAAACGAGCAGTATGGCTGGTGGCATTGTCATGCTGGAGGGTCATGTCAGGAAGAGCCTGCAGGAAGGGTACCACATGAGGGAGGTACCACATGTCTTCCCTGTAACGCACAGCATTGAGATTGCCTGCAATGACAACAAACTCAGTCCAATGATTATGTGACACGCCGCCCCAGACCATGATGGACACTCTACCTCCTAATGAATCCCGCTCCAGAATTACAGGTCTTCGGTGTAACGCTCATTCCTTCAACGATAAACGCGAATCCGACCATCACCCCTGGGGAGGCAAAACTGCAACTCATCAGTGAAGAGCACTTTTTGCCAGTCCTGTCTGGTCCAGTGGGTTTGCGCCCATAGGCGACGTTGTTGCCGGTGATGTCTGGTGAGGACCTGTCTTACAACGGGCCTACAAGCCCTCAGTCCAGCCTCTCTCAGCCTATTGCAGACAGTCTGAGCACTGATGGAGGGATTGTGCGTTCCTGGTGTAACTCGGGCAGGTGTTGTTGCCATCCTTTACCTGTCTCGCAGGTGTGATGTTTATATGCACCGATCATGTGCAGGTGTTGTTATACGTGGTCTGCCACTGTGAGGACAATCAGCTGTCTGTCCTGTCTACCTGTAGCTCTGTCTTAGGCATCTCACAGTACGGACATTGCAATTTAGTACCCTGGCCACATCTGCAGTCCTCATGCCTCCTTGCAGCATGCCTATTGCATGTTCACGCAGATGAGCAGGGACCCTGGGCATCTTTCTATTGGTGTTTTTCAGAGTCAGTAGAAAGGCCTCTTTAGTGTCCTAAGTTTTCATACTGTGACCTTAATTGCCTACCGTCTGTAAGCTGTTAGTGTCTTAACGACCGTTCCACAGGTGCATGTTCATTAATTGTTTATGGTTAATTTAACAAGCATGGGAAACAGTGTTTAAACCCTTTACAATGAAGATCTGTGAAGTTATTTGGATTTTTACCAACTATCTTTGAAAGACAAGAGTTCTGAAAAAGGGACGTTTCTTTTTTTTGCTGAGTTTATAAAACCCCCAGGCTCCTCCACCTCCAACATCAGGGTCCACCACTCTCCCTCTCCACAGAGCTGCTCTTTCTCCATCATGTCTAGTTGGGAAAGCCAGGGTTTCATTCTACTGCTTAACTGTCACAAAATGGCATTACATACGAATTCCGTTATACTAGGAATCTTCTCAGCGTTTGAGTTTCTTCCAATTAGACCATGCCATGTCTTCAGCTTCCCTTTACACGCAGCATGGTTACCATAGCACCATGGTGATGACAGAGAGGTGAGAAAACAGAATCGCACATCAGAGTAAAATTGGATTGGCAATTGTAGAAGACTCCTATGTGTGCGAGTATGTGTGTGTGTGTGCGTGCCTTGGTCATGATTCATGCATTCAGGGCAATGTAATAGGTGGTTTGTATACATAGCTAAGTTCATGAAGACATTTGCCAGCTTGTCTTACTGGCACAAAGCCCCTTCTCTAAGAGACGAGTCTGATTTGCTTAGCAACCACACTCATTTGTTAGTCCAACTCCACATTGATGACGACATCAGTCAAACCTAGGAGAAAGCAACAACAGATGTGCAGCCATGTCTCAGTGTGTGTGTGTGTGTGTGTGTGTGTGTGTGTGTGTGTGTGTGTGTGTGTGTGTGTGTGTGTGTGTGTGTGTGTGCAGGTAAATAGGGGATGCTTATATTTGTCCTGTTTCACTCATCTATAACTGTGTAACCTGTACAATTGTGTATTGGAAATGGGTTTCATATGCATATCCCACTCCCCCTGAGACCCTCAGAGAGTGGGGCCACGACAAGGGTCACCATATCCCAACTCCCCCTGAGACACCCTCAGAGAGTGGGGCCACCCTGAGACACCCTCAGAGAGTGGGGCCACCCTGAGGCACCCTCAGAGAATGGGGCCACCCTGAGACACCCTCAGAGAGTGGGGCCACCCTGAGACACCCTCAGAGAGTGGGGCCACCCTGAGACACCCTCAGAGAGTGGGGCCACCCTGAGACACCCTAAGAGAGTGGGGCCACCCTGAGACACCCTCAGAGAGTGGGGCCACCCTGAGACACCCTCAGAGAGTGGGGCCACCCTGAGACACCCTCAGAGAGTGGGGCCACCCCCTGAGACACCCTCAGAGAGTGGGGCCACCCTGAGACACCCTCAGAGAGTGGGGCCACACCCTCAGACCAGAGATCAGCCATTATTGACGACAACCCTGGAGCAGATTTTTCCCTTAGTCAGCTCAGGATTCAAACTTGCTTTCGGTTCATGGCCTCAACACTCTAACCGCTAGACTACCTGCTTAAAAAAAAAGGGAAGGCTTTTTATTGCTGAGGAAAACAGGATTAAAAGGATAGGGACAGAGAGGTTCAGGCTGAAGTGACAGAACAGTCACTTAATGACTTACAAGACCATAGTGTGTGTGTTGTCAGTACGGACCTCATTGTAGTCCAGTGAAGAATCGTTGCACATGGAACAGACAGTGGCCAGCTCCAGAAGTCCATCATAATCTCCACACTGCACCACCTTGTCCCCTTTCAGCCTGGAAGAGCGAACACACACACACACAATATTTACTTCTTTTTTTTAAACTAGGCAAGTCAGTTAAAACAACACACTCTTTTTAAAATAACGGCCTAACCCCGGCCAAACCGGGACGATGCTGGGCCAATTGTGCGCTGCCCTATGGGACTCGCAATCACGGCAGGTTGTGAAACAGCCTGGAATCGAACCACGGACTGTAGTGGCGCCTCTTGCACTGAGATGCAGTGCTTTAGACCGCTGAGCCACTCGGGAGACCCTACATGGACTGGACTTTTTTCCTCATCATCTCGAGTGGCGTAATTCACTCTCATAACAAATAATGGAATACTGCCACTGGTTTTCCTGTAAAACGCTCACACAAGTCTGTGTCACAACTAGTGTCTTAAGATGTCTCATAAACACATGTTCACAACATTCAATACAGCTGGCAGGTTGGAGAAGTTGCCAGTCAGTGTGTTGTCTGTGGGAGCTCAGTGCTCATGGGGCAGTCGTCGTGTGTGTGGCACTCTTACTCTGAGATGCTTTGTGGATACGAGCCCTGAATAGTGATTAACACAACATTGGATATAATGATGGGGTTTTCATCAACTTTCAGTAGGGAAAAATCTATGAGCCTAATCTTGTATGGTACTGAGCTGACTGAAGCGGAACAGTATCATGAGAGCATTGTAGCATTGTACTTTTCCTCAAAGGAGAACAACACTGTAGTAGATCTGGGTCTGTCCCCAGTCTGGGCAGGTGTACTGTAGTAGATCTGGGTCTGCCCCAGTCTGGGCAGGTGTACTGTAGTAGATCTGGGTCTGCCCCAGTCTGGGCAGGTGTACTGTAGTAGATCTGGGTCTGTCCCCAGTCTGGGCAGGTGTACTGTAGTAGATCTGGGTCTGTCCCCAGTCTGGGCAGGTGTACTGTAGTAGATCTGGGTCTGCCCTAGTCTGGGCACGTGTACTGTAGTAGATCTGGGTCTGTCCCCAGTCTGGGGAGGTGTACTGTAGTAGATCTGGGTCTGCCCCAGTCTGGGCAGGTGTACTGTAGTAGATCTGGGTCTGCCCCAGTCTGGGATCTGGTCTGCACCAGTCTGGTTAGGTAGATCTGGGTCTGCCCCAGTCTGGGCACGTGTACTGTAGTAGATCTGGGTCTGCACCAGTCTGGTTAGGTGTACTGTAATAGATCTGGGTCTGCCCCAGTCTGGGCAGGTGTACTGTAATAGATCCGGGTCTGCCCCAGTCTGGGCAGGTGTACTGTAATAGATCTGGGTCTGCCCCAGTGTACTGTGATAGATCTGGGTCTGCCCCAGTGTACAGTGATAGATCTGGGTCTGCCCCAGTCTGGGCAGGTGTACTGTAATAGATCTGGGTCTACCCCAGTCTGGGCAGGTGTACTGTAATAGATCTGGGTCTACCCCAGTCTGGGCAGGTGTACTGTAATAGATATGGGTCTACCCCAGTCTGGGCAGGTGTACTGTAATATATCTGGGTCTGCCCCAGTCTGGGCAGGTGTACTGTAATAGATCTGGGTCTGCCCCAGTCTGGGCAGGTGTACTGTAGTAGATCTGGGTCTGCCCCAGTCTGGGCAGGTGTACTGTAGTAGATCTGGGTCTGCCCCAGTCTGGGCACGTGTACTGTAGTAGATCTGGGTCTGCCCCAGTCTGGTTAGGTGTACTGTAATAGATCTGGGTCTGCCCCAGTCTGGGCAGGTGTACTGTAATAGATCTGGGTCTGCCCCAGTGTACTGTGATAGATCTGGGTCTGCCCCAGTCTGGGCAGGTGTACTGTAATAGATCTGGGTCTGCCCCAGTCTGGGCAGGTGTACTGTAATATATCTGGGTCTGCCCCAGTCTGGGCAAGTGTACTGTAGTAGATCTGGGTCTGCTCCAGTCTGGGCAGGTGTACTGTAGTAGATCTGGGTCTGTCCCCAGTCTGAGCAAGTGTACTGTAGTAGATCTGGGTCTGCCCCAGTCTGGGCAAGTGTACTGTAATAGATCTGGGTCTGCCCCAGTCTGGGCAGGTGTACTGTAATAGATCTGGGTCTACCCCAGTCTGGGCAGGTACAGTCAGGTCCATAAATATTTGGACATTGACCAAGTTTGTATTATTTTAGCTGTCTAGCACAGCATATTAGAGTTGAAATTAAATGATGATTTTGAGCTAAAAGTGCAGACTTGGAGCTTTAATTTGAAGGTATTTACATCCAAATCAGGGGAACGGTGTAAGAATTACAGCATGTTTTACATGCGGCCCCCCTAAACAAACCCATTAGAGAGAGACGAAAAACATTAGGTGTGGCCAAATCAACTATTTGCTACATTCTTAAAAAGAAAGAACGCACTGGTGAGCTCAGGAACACCAAAATGCCCGGAAGACCAAGGAAAACAACTGCGGTGGATGACAGAAGAATTCTTTCCCTGGTGAAGAAAAAACCCTTTTCACAACAGTTGGCGAGACCAAGAACGCCCTCCAGGAGGTAGGTGTATCTGTATCTGTGTCAAAGTCAACATTCAAGAGACGACTTCACCAGAGTAAATACAGACGGTTTACCACAAGATGTAAACCATTGGTAAGCCTCAAAAACAGGAAGACCAGATTAGAGTTTGCCAAAAAAATTGTTTAAGAAAAGCCTGTCCAGTTCTGGAAAATAATGATGAGACAAAGATCTACTTGTACCAGAATGATGGGAAGAGAAGTGTATGGAGAAGGGCAGGAACTGCTCATCATCAGAGCATACCACCTCATCTGTGAAGCATGGAGGAGGTGGTGTTATGGAGAAGGGCAGGAACTGCTCATCATCAGAGCATACCACCTCATCTGTGAAGCATGGATGAGGTGGTGTTATGGAGAAGGGCAGGAATTGCTCATCAGAGCATACCACCTCATCTGTGAAGCATGGAGGAGGTGGTGTTATGGCGTGGGCATGTATGGCTGCCAATGGAACTGGTTCCCTTGTATTTGCTGACAAAAGCAAGCAGGATGGATTCTGAAGCATTTAGGGCTATATTGACTGCTCAGATTCAGCCAAATGTTTCAAAGCTCATTGGACGGCACTTCACAGTGAAAGTTGGACAATGACCCGAAGCATACTGCGAAAGCAACCCAATACTTTAAGGCAAAGAAGTGGAATGTTATGCAATGGCCAATTAAATCACCTGACCTGAATCCAATTGAGCATGAAGCACTTGAGCACTCAGGATCTGGTGATGTCTATGGGTTCCAGACTTCAGGCAGTCATTGAAGTATTAAAACTCACAATTTACATTTGTGATCGTTAGTTTGTCCAATTACTTTTGAGCCCCTAAAATTGGAGGGCTATGTATAAATTGTTGTAATTCATACACAGTTCTTACAATATTTTTGATAAAACACTTAGTTTACACTTTAAGCACATTTTGGTTGTTTTCTTTCAAATTCATTGTGGTGACGTACAGAGCCAAAATGATGCAAATTGTGTCACTGTCTAAATGCTTATGGAACAGACTGTATACTGTAGCACCCTCAAACTCAACTCTGGACCTTGAAGCCAGTTCCACTGCTTTTTAAAAAATGGATCCCCTCTAAATTAGGGACTGATTTAGACCTGGGACACCAGGTGGGTGAAATTAATTATCAGGTAGAACAGAAAACCAGCAGGCCTCGTAGGGTCAGAGTTGAATAACCCTGCTGTAACAGATCTGGGTCTGCCTCTGGCTAGGCAGCTATGCTGCAACAGATCTGGGTCTGCCTCTAGCTAGGCAGCTATGCTGCAACAGATCTGGGTCTGCCTCTGGCTAGGCAGCTATGCTGCAACAGATCTGGGTCTGCCTCTAGCTAGGCAGCTATCCAGCAACAGATCTGGGTCTGCTTCTGGCCGAGCAGGTAGTCATTTGAGGCCTTAGTGGGCACTCCAGAGAGCAAGAGATGAGGTCAACCAGGTTATACTGACAGAAAGAACAGCTCTACTGCAGGTCCTATCCACGCTACTATAGGTCCAGAACTGGGACATCAGGACTTTGGCCAAGTTACACTACATGACCAAAAGTATGTGGACACCTGCTTGAACATCTCATTATAAAATCATGGACATTAAAATGGAGTTGGTCCCCCCTTTGCTGCTATAACAGCCTGCTATAACAGGAACATTGCTGCGGGTACTTCCTTCCATTCAGCTACAAGAGCATTAGTGAGGTCGGACACTGATGTTGGGCGATTAGGACTGGCGCGCAGTCGGTGTTCCAATTCGTCCCAATGGTGTTCGATTGGGTTTGCGGTCGGGGCTCTGTGCAGGCCAGTCAGGTTCTCCCACACCGATCGACAAACCATTTCTGTATGAACCTCACTTTGTGCACAGGGGCATTGTCATGCAGGAAAGGACCTTCCCCAATTTAATGCCACAAAGTCGGAAGCACCGAATCGTCTAGAATATCATTGTATCCTGTAGTGTTAAGATTTCCCTTCACTGGAACTAAGGGGCCTAGCCCGTACCATGAAAAACATCCCCAGACCATTATTCCTTCTCCACCAAACTTTACAGTTGGAACTATGCATTGGTTGCAGGTATCGTTCTCCTGGCATCCGTCAAACCCAGATTCGTCTGTCATGCTGCCAGAGGGTGAAGCGTGATTCATCACTACAGAGAACGCATTTCCACTGTTCCAGAGTCCAATGGGGGCGAGCTTTACACCACACCATCCAACGCTTGGCATTGCGCATGGTGATCTTAGGCTTGTGTGCGGTTGCTCGGCCATGGAAACCCATTTCATGAAGCTCCTATCGAACAGTTATGGTGCTGACGTTGCTTCCAGAGGCAGTTTGGAGCTCGGTAGTGAGTGTTGCAACCAAGGAGAGACAATATTTACGTCCTTCGGCACTCGACGGTCCCGTTCTGTGAGCTTGTGTAGCCTACCACTTCACGGCTGAGCCGTTGTTGCGCCTAGACTTTTCCACTTCACAATAACAGCACTAAAAGTTGACCGGGGCAGCTCTAGCAAGGCAGAAATTTGACGAACTAACTTGTTGGGAAGCTGGCATCCTATGACGGTGCCACATTGAAAGTCACTGAGCTCTTCAGTAAAGCCATTCTAGTGCCAATGTTTGTCTATGGAGATTGCATGGCTGTGTGCTCAATTTTATACACCTGTCAGCAACGGGTGTCGCTGAAAAATCAGAATCCACTAATTTGAAGGGTTGTCCACATACTTTTGTTCCCTCGCTTGCCTATTCCTTGAGGAATTCTCCACAGTAAGACTATTTTAGTTGTCACATTCGTGTCCTTTCCTCCCTGTCCTCTCTGTGCTATGTGTTATCATGAAAGAAGTTCACATGCTTCAGGAAAACATAATTGCCATTCTTTCTAAACTTCCCAAGAGCCATTAACCACAGTGGAGAACAGAGTAAACCTTTTTATTTTGGGGGGGGGGTAAGGAAAGAGACTTCAAATAAACACTTTGTAACAAATGTGGGGGAAAAGGAGGTTAGGGGGCTTTTAACAGCCGGCCGGCCACTGGAGAGTGGTGGTGTGACTAAGGCTTTTCCACTGCCGCCTGTACAAATACTTGTGTCTGTCTGGAGCCAGGGAAGGCTAACACAATGGCTGGCCATTACTTTCCTCTGAAGAAGGTCAGTGTGCTAACACTATGGACCACACTCAACACAACACAAGACTTACAGGGAGGTGGGGGAGATAAACTTAAGTGTGTTTCACACACTGTGATTCTACAGTCAGAGAAACTACGAATTGTAACCTGAAACCACACTTAATTTGCACTCTGTAGACTAACCCCTTAGAGTCTAAGGGTCCAGAGCTGGGTTTTTACTAAGCTAACATATGTGATTGTTTTAAGAAGGTCACACCAAGGAACATTTAGCTATTTGATGTAGAATTGTAGGACCCCTTTAGGTATCAAAAAATATATACAACAATGATTTGATAAAACATTGAATTTGGCCTTAGTGCTATAAGCCTATAGAAATACATTGAATAACCGAATCATACATTGGAAAAAAGAGATGTTTTGAAGCATCTGTACTTCATCCGAGAGATACAAGAATGCATTTTTTTTTTAAATAAATAAAAAATGTAATATATGTTTTACCGTGGAATTATCCGTAATTCCTTTGACGTGGAAATGCTCTATTCACTTTCATTCATTTCTCTCACCCAGTACCAGGTTACCTTCAGATGAGTCCCTAAACCGTTCGGATGCTACAGATGTTTTAGTGAGAATACCGTTTTTTCGGGATGTCTCATGGTCTGACAAACAGCACTTTAGCTCTGCCACCTTCCACCGCAGATTCGGGAGGTCGATGCAGGGCGGGTGTGGCGGCTTGAGACGCAGGCGAGAAGTTTAAACAAAGGGATTTTGATGGTGGTTGTGTATATATTATGCTAAATTCAATTTCCGCAGGGGCACTGACATGGAGCTAACAGTAAGGTGGTAGGATGGAACACTCACACTTGTCCTTCAGGGGCGTAGGTTGAGCCTGTTATAGAGAACTCATGGACAGCACAGCTGGAATCCTCCACCTTCTCCACCACAAACATCTGGAGAGGGAGAGAAAGAGAGTTGGGATAGTTAAAGCAGGGTAGGAGTAGACTAGGCTATCAGCAAAGCCCCAGGGTAGGAGTAGGCTAGGCTATCAGCAAAGCCCCAGGGTAGGAGTAGACTAGGCTATCAGCAAAGCCCCAGGGTAGGAGTAGACTAGGCTATCAGCAAAGCCCCAGGGTAGGAGTAGACTAGGCTATCAGCAAAGCCCCAGGGTAGAGTAGGCTAGGCTATCAGCAAAGCCCCAGGGTAGGAGTAGGCTAGGCTATCAGCAAAGCCCCAGGGTAGAGTAGGCTAGGCTATCAGCAAAGCCCCAGGGTAGGAGTAGGCTAGGCTATCAGCAAAGCCCCAGGGTAGGAGTAGGCTAGGCTATCAGCAAAGCAGGGTAGAGTAGACTAGGCTATCAGCAAAGCAGGGTAGAGTAGGCTAGGCTATCAGCAAAGCCCCAGGGTAGGAGTAGACTAGGCTATCAGCAAAGCCCCAGGGTAGGAGTAGACTAGGCTATCAGCAAAGCCCCAGGGTAGAGTAGACTAGGCTATCAGCAAAGCCCCAGGGTAGAGTAGACTAGGCTATCAGCAAAGCCCCAGGGTAGAGTAGACTAGGCTATCAGCAAAGCCCCAGGGTAGAGTAGACTAGGCTATCAGCAAAGCCCCAGGGTAGAGTAGACTAGGCTATCAGCAAAGCCCCAGGGTAGAGTAGACTAGGCTATCAGCAAAGCAGGGTAGAGTAGACTAGGCTATCAGCAAAGCCCCAGGGTAGAGTAGACTAGGCTATCAGCAAAGCAGGGTAGAGTAGACTAGGCTATCAGCAAAGCAGGGTAGAGTAGACTAGGCTATCAGCAAAGCAGGGTAGAGTAGACTAGGCTATCAGCAAAGCAGGGTAGAGTAGACTAGGCTATCAGCAAAGCAGGGTAGAGTAGACTAGGCTATCAGCAAAGCAGGGTAGAGTAGACTAGGCTATCAGCAAAGCAGGGTAGAGTAGACTAGGCTATCAGCAAAGCCCCAGGGTAGTAGTAGACTAGGCTATCAGCAAAGCCCCAGGGTAGTAGTAGACTAGGCTATCAGCAAAGCAGGGTAGAGTAGACTAGGCTATCAGCAAAGCAGGGTAGGCTAGTAGAGTAGACTAGGCTATCAGCAAAGCAGGGGTAGAGTAGACTAGGCTATCAGCAAAGCCCCAGGGTAGTAGTAGACTAGGCTATCAGCAAAGCAGGGTAGAGTAGACTAGGCTATCAGCAAAGCCCCAGGGTAGAGTAGACTAGGCTATCAGCAAAGCAGGGTAGAGTAGACTAGGCTATCAGCAAAGCCCCAGGGTAGGAGTAGGCTAGGCTATCAGCAAAGCCCCAGGGTAGAGTAGACTAGGCTATCAGCAAAGCCCCAGGGTAGAGTAGGCTAGGCTATCAGCAAAGCCCCAGGGTAGGAGTAGGCTAGGCTATCAGCAAAGCCCCAGGGTAGAGTAGACTAGGCTATCAGCAAAGCCCCAGGGTAGTAGTAGACTAGGCTATCAGCAAAGCCCCAGGGTAGAGTAGACTAGGCTATCAGCAAAGCAGGGTAGAGTAGACTAGGCTATCAGCAAAGCCCCAGGGTAGGAGTAGGCTAGGCTATCAGCAAAGCCCCAGGGTAGTAGTAGACTAGGCTATCAGCAAAGCCCCAGGGTAGAGTAGACTAGGCTATCAGCAAAGCCCCAGGGTTGAGTAGACTAGGCTATCAGCAAAGCCCCAGGGTTGAGTAGACTAGGCTATCAGCAAAGCCCCAGGGTAGAGTAGACTAGGCTATCAGCAAAGCAGGGTAGAGTAGGCTAGGCTATCAGCAAAGCCCCAGGGTAGGAGTAGACTAGGCTATCAGCAAAGCAGGGTCGAGTAGGCTAGGCTATCAGCAAAGCCCCAGGGTAGGAGTAGACTAGGCTATCAGCAAAGCAGGGTAGAGTAGGCTAGGCTATCAGCAAAGCCCCAGGGTAGAGTAGACTAGGCTATCAGCAAAGCCCCAGGGTAGAAGTAGGCTAGGCTATCAGCAAAGCAGGGTAGAGTAGGCTAGGCTATCAGCAAAGCAGGGTAGAGTAGACTAGGCTATCAGCAAAGCCCAGGGGAGTCCCAGGGCTTTCTATCAGGGCAAAGGGAGGGTGAAAGTGACTAGGCCACAGCAAAGCAGGGTAGAGTAGACTAGGCTATCAGCAAAGCCCCAGGGTAGGAGTAGGCTAGGCTATCAGCAAAGCAGGGTAGAAAACTGACAGGAAACCTAACCCACAAAAACACAGGGATTTCCCAGACTAGGCTATCAGCAAAGCAGGTTTTTTACGTAGAGTAGACTAGGCTTCAGCAAAGCAGGGTAGAGAAGAACTACTGAATATAAGATCAGCAAAGCCACCATCAGTAGGAGTAGGAATATGTTTTCAGCAAAGCAGGGATCCTGTGGCTGCCTATCAGCAAACCCCAGGGTAGGAGTAGACTAGGCTATCAGCAAAGCCCCAGGGTAGAAAGTAGACTAGGCTATCAGCAAAGTCCCAGGGTCGAGCAGGCTTCTATGAGCAAACAGGTTAGAGTAGACTAGGCTATCAGCAAAGCCCCAGGGTAGGATTAGGCTTCTTGCCTATCAGCAAAGCCCCTTGGTAGAAGTAGACTAGACAATCAGCAAATCAGGGTAGCATTCCAGACTAGGCTATCAGCAAAGCCCCAGGGTAGGAGTAGACTAGGCTATCAGCAAAGCGGGGTAGGAGTAGGCTAGCTATCAGCAAAGCCCCAGGGTAGAGTGGCTCTATCAGCAAAGCCCCAGGGTAGGAGTAGACTAGGCTATCAGCAAAGCCCCAGGGTAGGTTTCTCCTAGACAATCAGCAAAGCAGGGTAAACAAACATCTTATCAGCAAAGCAGGGTAGAGTAGGCTAGGCTATCAGCAAAGCCCCAGGGTAGGGAACTCTAATCTATCAGCAAAGAGTTTCGAAGGCTAGGCTATCAAATGCCCCAGGGTAGGAGTAGACTAGGCTATCAGCAAAGCAGTGTCGAGTAGGCTAGGCTATCACAGCAAAGCCCCAGGGTAGAGTAGGCTAGGCTATCAGCAAAGCAGGGTAGAGTAGGCTAGGCTATCAGCAAAGCTCTTTCAGTGGGAGTCCCAGGGTTTTCTACGGGGCCATGGGAGAGGTGAATGTGGCCCAACGGCCACTGACGCAGAGGGAAACACACACACCCTCCTGCACTGCCTAACCCACAAAACACAGGGATTTCCCACCACATACAGCCAATGCTTCATGTCACTTCCGGCGCTGACAGAGATGGCCACCTCGCTTCGCGTTCCTAGGAAACTATGCAGTTTTTTGTTTTTTTACGTGTTATTTCTTACATTAGTACACCAGGTCATCTTAGGTTTCATTACATACAGTCGAGAAGAACTACTGAATATAAGATCAGCTTCACCATCAGTACGACCAAGAATATGTTTTTTGCGTCAGATAACAACATTGGATCCTGTGTTCTGCCTTGCAAACAGGACAACGGAGTTGGATCCCATGCAGCGACCCAAAGTAAAACATTCCCTAAACAGAAACCGGGAAACGAAGAGGTCTTCTCGTGAGACTGGAGACGGGCAACCACTGCACCATCAGCATTCTTCTTGCCAATGTCCAGTCTCTTGACAACAAGGTTGATGAAACAAGCAAGGGTAGCATTCCAGAGGGACAAAGAGAATCTCAACGTTCTTTGCTTCAGAAACATGGCTCACTGGAGGGTCTACAGTCAATCCGGAGGCGGTGCAGCCAGCGGGTTTCTCCACGCATGCTTGCCGACAGAAACAAACATCTTTCTGGTAAGAAGAGGGGCGGGGACGTATGCCTTATGGCCAACGAGACATGGTGTGATGAAAGAAACATACAGGAACTCAAATCCTTCTGTTCACCTGATTTAGACATTCCTCACAATCAAATGTAGACCGCAATCTACAAGAGAATTCCCAGATTATAATCACAGCCGTATATATCCCCCCAGAGCAGACACACCAGCTGGCTCTGTTTACGGACTTTATTTAACTCTTTGCAAACTGCTGTTCCCATTTATCCAGAGGCTGCATTCATTGTTCCTGTTTTAAGAAAGCTAATCTGAAAACAAGACTCCGCCCCGTAAACTTTTATCATGAAGTGCTTTGAGAGACTAGTCAAGGGGTGGAACCCTACCTGACACCCTAGACCCACTCCAATTTGCTTACCGCCCAAATAGGTCCACAGACGATGCAATCTCAACCACACTGCACACTGCCCTAACCCATCTGGACAAGAGGAATACCTATGTGAGAATGCTGTTCATCAACTACAGCTCGGCATTCAACACCATAGTACCCTCCAAGCTCGAGACCCTGGGTCTCGACCCCGCCCTGTGCAACTGGGTACTGGACTTCCTGACGGGCCGCCCCCAGGTGGTGAGGGTAGGCAACAACATCTCCTCCCCGCTGATCCTCAACACTGGGGCCTCACAAAAGGGTGCGTCCTGAGCCCTCTCCTGTACTCCCTGTTCACCCACGACTGCGTGGCCACGCACACCTCCAACTCAATCATCAAGTTTGCAGACGACACAACAGTGGTAGGCTTGATTACCAACAACGACGAGACGGCCTACAGGGAGGTGAGGGCCCTCGGAGTGTGGTGTCAGGAAAATAACCTCACACTCAACGTCAACAAAACTAAGGAGATGATTGTGGACTTCAGGAAACAGCAGAGGGAACACCCCCCTATCCACATCGATGGAACAGTAGTGGAGAGGGTAGCAAGTTTTAAGTTCCTCGGCATACACATCACAGACAAACTGAATTGGTCCACTCACACAGACAGCATCGTGAAGAAGGCGCAGCAGCGCCTCTTCAACCTCAGGAGGCTGAAGAAATTCGGCTTGTCACCAAAAGCACTCACAAACTTCTACAGATGCACAATCGAGAGCATCCTGGCGGGCTGTATCACCACCTGGTACGGCAACTGCTCCGCCCTCAACCGTAAGGCTCTCCAGAGGGTAGTGAGGTCTGCACAACGCATCACCGGGGCAAACTACCTGCCCTCCAGGACACCTACACCACCCGATGTTACAGGAAGGCCATAAAGATCATCAAGGACATCAACCACCCGAGCCACTGCCTGTTCACCCCACTATCATCCAGAAGGCGAGGTCAGTACAGGTGCATCAAAGCTGGGACCGAGAGACTGAAAAACAGCTTCTATCTCAAGGCCATCAGACTGTGAAACAGCCACCACTAACATTGAGTGGCTGCTGCCAACACACTGACACTGACTCAACTCCAGCCACTTTAATAATGGGAATTGATGGGAAATGATGTAAATATATCACTAGCCACTTTAAACAATGCTACCTTATATAATGTTACTTACCCTACATTATTCATCTCATATACATACGTATATACTGTACTCTATATCAGACTGCATCCTTATGTAATACATGTATCACTAGCCACTTTAACTATGCCACTTTGTTTACATACTCATCTCATATGTATATACTGTACTCGATACCATCTACTGTATCTTGCCTATGCTGCTCTGTACCATCACTCATTCATATATCCTTATGTACATATTCTTTATCCCCTTACACTGTGTATAAGACAGTAGTTTTGGAATTGTTAGTTAGATTACTTGTTGGTTATTACTGCATTGTCGGAACTAGAAGCACAAGCATTTCGCTACACTCGCATTAACATCTGCTAACCATGTGTATGTGACAAATACAATTGGATTTGATTTGATTTGATTTGAGCTGTTTTTTTTCATGAGAGATTGTTGATTTTCTATTTAACTTGCTTTGGCAATGTGAATAATGTTAACCATGCCGACAGAGACAAACAGAAAGACTATAAATCATACTCTTGCTGAGACAGACAGACCAACAGACAGATTGACGGAGCTTGTATATATACACACACTGTAGTGGATGAGTATATGGGCCTAGTTGTTGCCCAAGTCGTGTTGACGTCGGTCTGTCCTTCCCTGTGCTCAGAACTCCTGTGTTGCCAAGAGTTTTGTTTTGTCTGTGCGCCTGGCCCTGTGTTGATGTACTGATTTCCTGCGTGGAGAGGCCGCCCCCAGAACAATTAGAATTTGGCCGCACTGGTAGTTCTTTTAGGCTGACAAGTCTGTTAGGCTGGCAGCCCAGCAGTGGATGGTGAGGGTTCTAGACATTTCTCTCCTGTGAGTCTGTGTGAGTTTGTCTGATCTGGACCTTCTCTCCTCTGTGTTGTTCATCCTGCATCAGTGATGAAACACGTGGAATGGCTCTGCTCTTGTTAATTTGTGGGAGTGCATTGATTGGTTCACCACAGGAGGGGGTCTGTTCAATTCACACTGAAGTGGAACACTAAGGAGAGGATAGATGGGGTCTGGAGAAGAACAAGCTGTTCAGAACACTAGGATAATATGGCGAGGATGCAAAGTACTAAGGGTTAATGTAATTGACCTGTTCACCATTTAGGGTATTGAGTAGTCAAAGCCCTACTTCGGTGCAATATTCTTCAGAACAGAGAACGATAAGAGGTTGACCCTCCTGCTGTGTTCCGGTCAAATTGGAACGATTAACATGTTCTCTTTCTGAAATGTAGTTCATTTAATCTGATTGTCATGAGGTTCCATCTGAACACACAAAATACATAGATGATTTTCAGAACAACAGATTTTTACCTTGTCAGCTCGGGGATTCGATCTAGCAACCTTTCGGTTACTGGCCCAATGCTCTACCTGCCGCCCACTAGGCTACCTGTACTTACTACAAAGTGACAGGAAGCTAAACCAACAACCACACAAACAGAAATTGGATACATTGTAAAAACTGGAGCTCCAATGAGAAAAGAAACATAACTAACATAGATTTATTTTTGCAGAGACTTGTTTTTTTTGGGGCGCATCTGATGACCTAACGTGGTGGTGAGTGAGGAACATGAACTTCTCCCGTCCCTCCATGCTGGAGACATGATGCAAGTGACACGATGCTGGGGCGGCAGGGTAGCCTAGTGGTTAGAGTGTTGGACTAGTAATCGGTTGCAAGTTCAAACCCCCAAGCTGACAAGGTGCAAATCTGTCGTTCTGCCCCTGAACAGGCAGTTAACCCACTGTTCCTAGGCTGTCATTGAAAATAAGAATTTGTTCTTAACTGACTTGCCTAGTTAAATAAAATAAAAATAAAAAATCCTCCCACATGTTTGTAGTTTGACCAGCAACTGGTAGTATTTTATTCAGTTTTCATATTGGCAGGTTTGCTAGCAACAAACTATTTAGCTAGCTTCTAGCCTAGTGTTTGATATGCAATGTGATCTCCTCCTAATGAAAAGTGTTGGGTCCTGACAAGGCAAACATTTCTAGCTATGCCAGGCAAAATCGGGCATCATCAGCTCATTTTTATGGATCTATGTAAATTAATGTCAATAGAAACAACAAATGCATATGCAGCTACTTCGCTGTTATTCTGGCTGCGGAAGTTGTGACTGTGTTAGCTGTAACTAGTTGGCTAGCTAGCAAGCACAGGACAAGAACATTGGCAGCCAGCAGCAGCCATGGCAACGGAACATATACTGTAGAACAAATGGGTCGTGTCCATAAATATCGAACTAATGGAACAAACGGCTCGCGTCTCTAGCAACCAAAAGATGAGAAAGTATGAATTATCTTGTAAAAAAAAGCATATATATGTAAATGTGTGCATTAGTATTGTTTTCTTTGGCAACTGTGCTATATGCGGGATAAACACCTCCTTTGTGTACATTACCTAGGAAACATGAACTCTGAAAATGGACTCTGCATCGTCCATTATTTACAAGGTAATGTACAAAACGTCTGCATTTAGTTATTACATAACCAAATTGCAGAACGACAATACAATATTAATAGATGCTCAAAATTCACAAAATATCCAGGTCAAATAGGGGAGAGGCATTGTGTCGTGAGGTGTTTCTTTATCGTTTAATTTTTTTAAATAACCAGGTTTGTTGTTCACTTGACCAATCTGAGATAGAGGTCCATGTAGTCATGACTCTATATAATACTGTACATTTTCTTGAATTTGGGGACTGTGAAAATACTCCTGGCTGCACATCTGGTAAGTGTGTGTCAGGGCTGTGTAAATTGACTATAATTCCAAAAATACATTTGGAATTATCAACATATGTTTCTTATAAGAAGAAGAAGAAGTGATGCAGTCAGTCTCTCCTCTACTTTTGGTGTTTATATGCATGGTATTGATGTCAGCCCTCTGGTTACAGTGGAGAGCAAGATGTGCCACTCTGTTCTGGGACAGCTGCGGTTTTTCTAGGTCCTTCTTTGTAGCACCTGACCAAATGACTGGGCAATAATCAAGATGAGCTAAACCTAGAGCCTGCGGGGACTTGCTTTGTGGAGCGTGGTGTCAATAACAGCAGAGCATCTCTTTATCAAGTACAGCCCTCAACCCATCTTTACAACCATTGAATCAATATGACAACTGCCCTGTGGTACACCACACATGTTTAACGTTATAAACACAGCAAAAAAATTAACATCCCTTTTTCAGGACCCAGTCTTTCAAAGATAATTCGAAAAATCCAAATAACTTCACAGATCTTTATTGTAAAGGGTTTAAACACTGTTTCCCATGCTTGTTCAATTAACCATAAACAATTCATGAACATGCACCTGTAGAACGGTAGTTAAGACTCAAACAGCTTACAGACGGTAGGCAATTAAGGTCACAGTTATGAAAACTTAGGACACTAAAGAGGCCTTTCTACTGACTCTGAAAATAACCAAAAGAAAGATGCCCAGGGTCCCTGCTCATCTGCGTGAACGTGCCTTAGGCATGCTGCAAGGAGGCATGAGGACTGCAGATGTGGCCAGGGCAATACATTGAAATGTCCGAACTGTGAGACCCCTAAGACAGCGCTACAGGGAGACAGGACGGACAGCTGATCGTCCTCGCAGTGGCAGACCATGTGTAACACCTGCACAGGATTGGTACATCCGAACATCACACCTGCGGGACAGGTACATGATGGCAACAACAATTGCCCAAGTTACACCAGGAACGCACAATTCTTCCATCAGTGCTCAGACTGTCTGCAATAAGCTGAGAAAGGCTGGACTGAGGTCTTGTAGGCCTGTTGTAAGGTAGGTCCTCACCAGACATCACCGGCAAACAACGTCACCTATGGGCACAAACCCACCGACGCTGGACCAGACAGGACTGGCAAAAAGTGCTCTTCACTGACGAGTTGCGGTTTTGTCTCACCAGGGGTGATTGTCAGATTCGGGTTTATCGTCGAAGGAATGAGCGCTACACCAAGGCCTGTACTCTGGAGCGGGATTCATTTGGAGGTGGAGGGTCCATCATGGTCTGAGGTGGTGTGTCACAGCAGGCAATCTCAACGCTGTGCGTTACAGGGAAGACAAGACATCCTCCTCCCTCATGTGGGACCCTTCCTGCAGGCTCATCCTGACATGACCCTCCAGCATGACAATGCCACCAGCCATACTGCTCGTTCTGTGCGTGATTTCTTGCAAGACAGGAATGTCAGTGTTCTGCCATGGCAAGTGAAGAGCCCGGATCTCAATCCGATTGAGCACGTCTGGGACCTGTTGGATCGGAGGGTGAGGGCTAGGGCCATTCTCCCCAGAAATGTGCGGGAACTTGCAGGTGCCTTGGTGGAAGAGTGGGGTAACATCTCACAGCAAGAAGTGGCAAATCCGGTGCAGTCCATGAGGATGCACTTAATGCAGCTGGTGGCCACACCAGACACTGACTGTTACTTATGATTTTGATCCCCCCCCTTTGTTCAGGGACACATTATTCCATTTCTGTTAGTCACATGTCTGTGGAACTTGTTCAGTTTATGTCTCAGTTGTTGAATCTTATGTTCATACAAATATTTACACATGTTAAGTTTGCTGAAAATAAACACAGTTGACAGTGAGAGGACATTTCTTTTTTTGCTGAGTTTCGATGGATAGCTCTGCATCCAAGACATGGCAGATGTTGAAAAACCATAACACATGCTTTTTTTCAACAGGTTATGGCCAATAATATCAAAGGCTGTACTGAAATCTAACAGATCCCACAATATTCGTATTATCCATTTATTTCAACCAGTCATCAGTCATTTGTGTCAGTGCAGAACATATTGAGTGCCCTTCTCTATAAGCATGCTGAAAGTATGTTGTTCATTTGTTTACAGAGAAATGGATTCTGGTTAAACACAACCCCCCCCAATATTGTCAATACCAGGTCTAAGTTGTCAATACCAGGTGGTTTCTCATTTGAGGGACAACAATGTTTCCACCTCACCCACACTAACATCACAGAATTCAAAATTACAATGCTTTTAATTCATTATTAGGTATTTTATGCTCACAGTTTGTTGTTGGCATTTCATGCCTAAGTTTGCCAATTCAATATTTATTAAAAGGAATTGGCAACATCAAAAGGTTGCGTGATAAATGAACCATCTAATTCATTTAGTGTATTTAGTGTATTCCATAGCTTTTTTCAATCATTCCTTGTAATTTATCTTCACAATCTGGTCTTATTTTTCTTCATTTTAGTCACATAATTTCTCAAATTTACAATCAGATGTGCAGCCAGACTTACTCATTTTGCCTCGTCCCTCTCAACCATACAACTTTTCAATTCCTCGTCAATCCACAGGGCCTTAACAGTTCTAACAGTAAGAAGTGTTGACATGTTGATTGCACCAAGCTGTCGGTTTAAACAACTAGCACACAGCTAGGACATCCTTGCCTACCCCACAAGACATGTCACCAGAGGTCTCTTCACAGTCCCCAAGTCCAGAACAGACGATGGGAGGCGCACAGTACTACATAGAGCCATGACTACATGGAACTCTATTCCACAGTACTACATAGAGCCCTGACTACATGGAACTCTATTCCACAGTACTACATAGAGCCCTGACTACATGGAACTCTATTCCACAGTACTACATAGAGCCCTGACTACATGGAACTCTATTCCACAGTACTACATAGAGCCATGACTACATGGAACTCTATTCCACAGTACTACATAGAGCCCTGACTACATGGAACTCTATTCCAAAGTACTACATAGAGCCACAACTACATGGAACTCTATTCCACATCAGGTAACTCACGCAAGCAGTAAAATCAGATAGTTAGCTAATATGGTGCTAGATTTGTGCATAAGTAAAATCAGGAGCAGGAGCCTCTGATGTTTCTGAAGCGTCGTCCATAACAAATAAGCTAACAACATAAATACAATATTCTTCACTAATATACCAAGATAGTGGTTTACTACATGACCCATTAGCTAATATATATATTATAGTTTCCGGATATATATATTAGCTAATATATATCGGAATGGGCGATTAATTAGGACCGATTTCAAGCGTTCATAACAATCGGAAATCTGTATTTTTGGACACCGATTTGGCCGATATTTTTTGTTTTTGTTACACCTTTATGTAACCTTTATTTAACGAGGCAAGTCAGTTAAGAACACATTCTTATTTTCAATGATGGCCTTGGAACAGTGGGTTAACTGCCTCGTTCAGGGGCAGAATGACAGATTTTTACCTTGTCAGCTCAGGGGATTCAAACTTGCAACCTTACAGTTAACTAGTCCAACGCTCTAACCACCTGATTACATTGCACACCACGAGGAGACGGCCTGTTACGCGAATGCAGTAGAAGCCAAGGGAAGTTGCTAGCTAGCATTAAACTTATCTTATAAAAAAACAAACATAATCACTAGTTAACTACACATGGTTGATGATATTACTAATTTATCTAGCGTGTCCTGCGTTGCATATAATCGATGCGGTGCGTATTGTTGCTCCAATGTGTACCTAACCATGAACATCAATGCCTTTCTTAAAATCAATACACAGAAGTATATATTTTTAAAACTGCATATTTAGCTAAAAGAAATCCAGGTTAGCAGGCAATATTGTGTTTACTTGATAGCTACCTACACAAATAGCTAGCTAGAACAAAGTGTTAATAAGATAAATTCATTTAAAAAGATTAAAATCAATACAAATAATATACCAGGTGAAATTGTGTCACATCTCTTGCGTTCATTGCACGCAGAGTCAGTGTATATGCAACAGTTTGGGCCGCCTAATTTGCCAGAATTTTACGGAATTATGACATAACATTGAAGGTTGTGCAATGTAACAGCAATATTTAGACTAATGGATGCCACCCCTTAGATGAAATACGGAATGGTTCCGTGTTTCACTGAAAGAATAAACGTCTTGTTTTCGAGATGATAGTTTCCGGATTAGACCATAGGCTAGTATTTCTGTGTGTTATTATGTTATAACTAAGTCTATGATTTGATAGATCAGTCTGACTGAGCGGTGGTAGGCAGCAGGCAGGCTCGTAAGCATTCATTCAAACAGCACTTTCGTGCGTTTTGCCAACCGCTCTTCGTTGTGCGTCAAGCATTGCACTGTTTATGACTTCAAGCTTATCAACTCCCGAGATTAGGCTCGTGTAACCGATGTGAAATGGCATAGTGTTTCAAACGTCACTTGCTCTGAGACTTGGAGTGGTTGTTCCCCTTGCTCTGCATGGGTAACGCTGCTTCGAGGGTGGCTGTTGTCGTTGTGTTCCTGGTTCGAGCCCAGGTAGGGGTGAGGAGAGGTACGGAAGCTATACTGTTACACTGGCAATACTAAAGTGCCTATAAGAACATACAATAGTCAAAGGTTAATGAAATACAAATGGTATAGAGATAAATAGTCCTATAATTCCTATAATAATTACAATCTAAAACTTCTTACCTGGGAATATTGAAGACTCATGTTAAAAGGAACCACCAGCTTTCATATGTTCTCATGTTCTGAGCAAGGAACTTAAACGTTAGCTTTTTTACATGGCACATATTGCACTTTTACATTCACTTTTGATTTTGCACTATTTAAACCAAATTGAACATGTTTCATTATATATTTGAGGTTAAATTGATTTTATTGATGTATTATATTAAGTTAAAATAAGTGTTCATTCAGTATTGTTGTAATTGTCATTATTACAAATAATAATAATAATTATTATATATATATGGGCCAAAAAAAGCCGATGCCGATTAATCGGCCGATAAAAATATATTTATTTATAAATATATATATATATATATATATATATGGTTTTTTAAATCGGCCGATTAATCGGCACCGGCTTTTTTTGGGTCCTCCAATAAATCGGTATCGGCTTTGAAAAAATCAGAAATCGGTCGACCTCTAATATTTTAACTACCATTTTAGTGTTCTGTTTGTCACTACACATTAATCTCACTATCTTAGATGGTCTCCATGGAAGCAAGCCACTGCATGATTCATATGAACCAAAAGGTGCATGGCTGTAGTAGTTGAAACTCAATCTGACTCGGTCCGTACTGTGGCTATTATGATGTGATGGCAGCAGTAACATAGTGAGGGTGTGCCTCCGCACTGTGTGTAATGGAAGTGCCATGGTATGACGTCAGAGGGGAATTCCCTCCTCTGTGTGTGTTTGACCGCACCCTGGGATATCCCCTAGGCTGGGAAAGCAGGATATGACTGGGCTAGTGGACATGGATGTTCTTATCAGAACCATATGGAGTAGCTAGACCTCATCTCAAGGTTAAGAAATAGGGACAGATCGCTGTCACAGAAACACACGTTTAAAAGCATTGCGCTACACTTGCATTTACATATGCTAACAATGTGTATGTGACCAATACAATTTGATACTCATACACATAACTAAGAAGCAAAAGGAAAAATGTGACTAAAACTTATGTAACAAAATGTCTAACATATTGCAAATGAATGCTCCCTGCCCGTGGTTTCAGCAAACAAAGCCCAATCCCTCCCCCGGCTGATGGATTAGACTGGAGAATTAATGTAACCACTCAAATTCATAGACAGAGATATTTGAATATGGACTAACCATCCATGGTATCAGAACTACAGTTCTAACCATGTTAAAGATATATTGTTCGTTTACATTTACTTGGTTAACAAACATTGGAGTAAAACAAGTTTATATGTTGGATTCTGATTGGGTATGACGGCTAAACTAAGCTCATGAGGTATTTATTAGTTATACTTTTCAAGAATCAATGGGTATATATAGATACACACACACAAAGTCAGAAGTTTACATACACTTGAGCCAAATACATTTAAACTCCGTTTTCACAATTCCTGACATTTAATCCTAGTAAAAATTCCCTGTTTTAGATTAGTTAGGATCACCACTTTATTTTAAGAATGTGAAATGTCAGAACAATAGTATAGAGAATTATTTATTTCAGCTTTTATTTATTTCATCACATTCCCAGTGGGTCAGAAGTTTGCATACACTCAATTAGTATTTGGTAGCATTGCTTTTAAAATGTTTCACTTAGGCTACCCAAAACATTTGACCCTCCACAAGCTTCCCCACAATAAGTTGGGTGAATTTTGGCCAATTCCTTCTGACAAGAGCTGGTGTAACTGAGTCAGGTTTGTAGGCCTCCTTGCTCGCACACACTTTCAGTTCTGCCCACACATTTTCTATAGGATTAAGGTCAGGGCTTTGATGGCCACTACAATACCTTGACTTTGTTGTCCTTGAGCCATTTTGCCATAACTTTGGAAGCATGTTTGGGGTCATTGTCCATTTGGAAGACCCATTTGCGACCAAGCTTTAACTTCCTGACTAATGTCTTGAGATGTTGCTTCAATATATCCACACCATTTTCTGTCCTCATGATGCCATCTATTTTGTGAAGTGCACCAGTCCATCCTGCAGCAAAGCACCCCCACAACATGATGCTGCCACCCCCGTGCTTCACGGTTGGGATGGTGTTCGGCTTTTCCCCCAAACATAACGATGGTCATTATGGCCAAACAGTTCTATTTTTGTTTCATCAGACCAGAGGACATTTCTCCAAAAAGTATGATCTTTGTCCCCATGTGCAGTTGCAAACTGTTGTCTGGCTTTTTTATGCCGGTTTTGGAGAAGTGGCTTCTACCTTGCTGGGCTTTCAGGTTATGTCGATATAGGACTGGTTTCTGTGGATATAGATACTTTGTACCTGTTTACTTCAGCATCTTCACAAGTTTCTTTGCTGTTGTTCTGGGATTGATTTGCATTTTTCACACCAATATACGTTCATCTCTAGGAGACAGAGCATAGGAGCTAGGAGCATCTCCTTCCTGAGCGGTATGATGGCTGCATGGTCCCATGGTGTTTATACTTGGGTACTATTGTTTGTACAGATGAACATGGTACATTCAGACATTTGGAAATTGCTCCCAAGGATGAACCAGACTTGTGGAGGTCTACAATTATTTTGAAGTCTTGGCTGATTTATTTTGATTTTACCATGATGTCAAGCAAAGAGGCACTGAGTTTGAAGGTAGGACTTGAAATACATCCACAGGTACACCTCCAATTTACTTAATGATGTCAATTAGCCTATCAGAAGCTTCTAAAGCCATGACATCCTTTTCTGGAATTTCCCAAGATGTTTAAAGGCACAGTCAACTTAGTGTATGTAAACTTCTGACCCACTGGACTTGATACAGTGAATAAGTGAAATTATCTGTCTGTAAACAATTGTTGGAAAAATGACTTGTGTCATGCACAAAGTAGATGTCCTAACCGACTTGCCAAAACTATAGTTTGTTAACAAGAAATTTGTGGAGTGGTTGAAAAACGAGTTTTAAATGACTCCAACCTAAGTGTATGTAAACTTCTGACTTCGACTGTACACACACGACTACACACACACACACACACGACTACACACACACACACACACACACACACAAATTTAAAAGTCCAAAAATGGATGTAACAACTGCAGATTGCCCCTTCAAAGAATGCAGTCATCCAATAAAATACCACTTCTCCGTTCAGTTCATCTGCTGCGGTTTCAACTGTTCTGCCTGCGGCTATGGAACTCTGACCGGTTTATCGAACATGCTACCTTGTCCCAGACCTGCTGTTTTCGACTCTCTCTCTACCGCATCTGTTGTCTCCAACTCAGAATGATCGGCTATGAAAAGCCAACTGACATTTACTCCCGAGGTGCTGACCTGTTGCACCCTCTACAACCACTGTGATTATTATTATTTGACCCTGTTGGGCATCTATGAACGTTTGAACATCTTGGCCATGTTCTGTTATAATCTCCACCCAGCACAGCCAGAAGAGGACTGGCCACCCCACATAGCCTGGTTCCTCTCTAGGTTTCTTCCTAGGTTTTGGCCTTTCTAGGGAGTTTTTCCTAGCCACCGTGCTTCTACACCTGCATTACTTGCTGTTTGGTGTTTTAGGCTGGGTTTCTGTATATTACTTTGTGACATCGGCTGATGTAAAAAGGGCTTTATACATACATTTGATTGAATGTGCTGTTTATACACAGAATGATTTACAACACTGTATATGTGTGTTCTCTTTCCAAGGTGGAGATGACGGCTTTCTGTAGCTGGCCACTGTCTGTTAAATGTGCAACGACCCCTCACTGGACTACAATGAGGTCAGTACTGACAACACAGACACAAATGGGGCAGCAGGGTAGCCTAGTGGTTAGAGCGTTGGACTAATAACCAGAAGGTTACAAGTTCAAATCCCTGAGCTGACAAGGTACAAATCTGTCATTCTGCCCCTGAACAGGCAGTTAACCCACTGTTCCTAGACCAGTTAACCCACTGTTCCTAGACCAGTTAACCCACTGTTCCTAGACCAGTTAACCCACTGTTCCTAGGCTGTCATTGAAAATAAGAAGTTAAATAAAAAATGGGACAATACTTTCATGTTCTTCAGTTTTATAATGAAATGCTTTGTGTATGAAATATAATCTATAGTTGGTTTGAGGTGAAGTCATAGAAATTGGGAGCCATTAAAATTTTTGAATATTGTCCCATGTTCATTGATGGTCCTCAGCTAGCCCCATAGGGATATCCAAAGTCAAACCAATTTTACCATGGGCATTAACGATCAGGTTGCATACAGCTGTGCTCTGAATGGATGATTACATGTGTGCTGCCACACACAGATAACTAACAAGCCAAGGAAAATGGGAGTATGATTAAGTAGACTGAAATAGAAAAGGCAAACATTTTGCAAACTAAAGCTCTACAATTCCATGTCTGATCCTTGCCACTCGGACTGCAGTCTTGTAAACCCTGAAAATGACCTTATAAGGTCCCATCACTCCAAAACACAATGGAAAATCCCCCCCTGGCCAACTGCTAGAACTGAGGAGAGAGAATGGCTTTCATTTATTTCAGATACAACTTCATTTATACAGGTCAGTCTCACCGAGATCAGATCTCTTTCGCAAGAGAGACTTGTACAGAATGGCAGCAGTAAGTCAGGGTCCGTTTCACCTGGTGTTTCCTATCATTCCAAAAGGACAATGGGAAAACACTGCCCCACGGTGAGGACTGAGGAGGCAGAGCGGCTCTTTGTTAGAGGTCTTCACAGATCCACCTCTACACTAATACCCAAGACCCAATCTGAGCGGGTCCAGATCCAGAATTCTAAATTAAGTCACAAGTCTGGGTCAGATCTGATTGTCACGGGTCTTGGGTATGTGTGATTTTAACGGACTTATCCAGAAGGGCCGTACAGACAGGCCCGTACAGAGTGAGAAAAATATCATGTATGCTGCTGCGCTAGCTTGTTGTTGATGTTGGCCAATCATACAGTACCAGTCAAACGTTTGGACACACCTACTCATTCCAGGGTTTTTCTTTATTTTTACTGTTTTCTACATTGTAGAATAATAGTGAAGACATTAAAACTATGAAATAGCACATATGGAATCATGTAGTAACCAAAAATAAAGTGTTAAACAAATCAATATATAATTTGAGATTCTTCAAAGTAGCCACCCTTTGTCTTGATGACAGCTTTGCACACTCTTGGCATTCTCTCAACCAGCTTCATGAGGTAGTCACCTGGAATGCATTTCAATTAACCTTGTTAAATGGTGGAATTGATTTCCTTCTTAATGCGTTTGAGCCAATCAGTTGTGTTGTGACAAGGTAGGGGTGGTATACAGAAGATAGCCCTTCTAGGTAAAAGACCAAATCCATATTATGGCAAGAACAGCTCAGATAAGCAGAGAGAAATGATAGTCCATCATTGATTTAAGGAACATTTCAAGAACTTTGAAAGTTTCTTCATGTGCAGTTGCAAAAACCATCAAGAGCTATGATGAAACTGGCTCTCATGAGGACCGCCACAGGAAAGGAAGACCCAGAGTTTCCTCTGCTGCAGAGGATAAGTTAGAGTTACCAGCCTCAGAAATTGCAGCCCAAATAAATGCTTCACAGAGTTCAAGTAACAGACACAAATCAACTGTTCAGCGATTGTGTGAATCAACCCTTTATGGACAAATTGCTACAACGAAACCACTACCAAAAGACATCGTGATGGTCTACTAGGTTTTGCTGCTTACTTCCTGCAGGAGATTGGTGGGCGGAGTAGGAGAGGTGGGCGGAAGGGTCATCAGTGCTGATGGGGCACACCTGTGAAAGCTCAGCTGCTTGGGTCAAGACTTGCTTGGGCCAAGAAACGAGCAATGGACATTACGCAGGTGGAAATCTGTCCTTTGGTCTGAGGAGTCCAAATTTGAGATTTTTGGATTCAACTGCCCTGTCTCTGTGAATGGAAAATCTATGCATGTGTGATTCCCACCGTGAAGCATGGAGGAGATGGTGTGATGGTGTGGCGATGCTTTGCTGGCGATTTATCTAGAATTCAAGGCACACTTAACCAGCATGGCTACCACAGCATTCTGCAACGATACACCATCCCATCTAGTTTGTGCTTATTGGGACTATCATTTGTTTTCAACAGAACAAGCTATGTAAGGGTTTTTGACGAAGAAGGAGAGTGAAGGTGCTGCATCAGATGACCTGGCCTCCACAATCATCCGACCTCAACCCAAATGAGATGGTTTGGGATGAGTTGGACCGCAGACTGAAGGAAAAGCAGCCAACAAGTGCTCAGGATACGTAGGAACTCCTTCAAGGCTGTTGGAAAAGCATTCCAAGGGAAGCTGTTTGAGAGAAAGCCAAGAGTGTGCAAAGCTGTCATCGTGGCTAAGGGTGGGTACTTTGAAGAATCTAAAATATATTTTGATATTTTTTAACACTTCCATGTGTTATTTCATAGTATTGATGACTTTTATTCTACAATGTAGAAAATGATCAGCTTAATACATTAACTTAAAATTACTTTTGTGCCGCCTCCCTCACTCGGAAAAGCTCTAGTTGTCCCCAGGTCCGTTCGGAACAGGTCTCTATATTTAAACAAAATATGCATATCGGGTCCGGGTGGAATAGCCCAAGGTCCATTTCGAAACGGGTCCTTTTGGGACCCGTGAGGAGCTCTACTCTGTGTTTCCCTTGGTGTTTCCTTGGATCTCCCAGCTGCACTAAGCAAATATAGCCTGGGCCCAGAGAGTAAATATTTACCAGAGAGAGCAGAGTAGGGTTGAGTCCCAAATGGATCAATATATAGTGCACTGCTTTTGATAAGAGCCAATAGGGTCAAAACAAAAGGAGTGCACTATATAGGGAGCCATTTGGGATTCAACCCAGGTCTCTCCAGCATCCAGGCAGCCATGTTCCCAGGCAGGCAGGCAGGCAGGGAGGGACCAGGGATAGATGTTAGCTCAGCTCAGGGAGATTACCCTGTTCTGATATACTCTCACAGGACAAGAGGGAACTCCCACTCTCGTTCCATGCTGCTGATGATGACAGTTGGTACACTATGTCAACAGCATGTCAACACTTCTATCAAAAACAAGTAGTGATGAGGTCAATCTCTCCTCTACTTTGAGCCATGAGCGATTTACAAATCAAATTTTATTTGTCACATGCACCGAATCTAACCAGTGTAGACCTTACCATGAAATGCTTACTTACAAGCTTACTTGCACCAACAATGCATTTTAAAGAAACTATAAGTAAAAAATTAAATCAATAAATCAATAACGAGGCTATATACAGGTGGTACCAAGTCAATGTGTGGAGGTACAGGTTAGTCGAGGTACATGCATATTATTAATGTTAGCTCTGTGTATATTTAAGGGCCAGCCGTGCTGCCCTGTTCTGAGCCAATTGTAATTTTCCAAGGTCCCTCTTTGTGGCACCTGACCACACAAATGAACGGTAGTCTAGGTGCGACAAAACTAGGGCCTGTAGGACCTGCCTTGTTGATAGTGTTGCTAAAAAGGCAGAGCATCGCTTTCTTATAGACAGACTTCTCCCCATCTTAGTTACTGTTGTATCAATATGTTTTGACCATGACAGTTTACAATCCAGGGTTACTCCAAGTAGTTTAGTCTCCAAAACTTACTAAATAACCACATTATTCATTACAAGATTTAGTTGAGGTTTAGTGAATGATTTGTGCCAAATACAATGCTTTTAGTTTTTCAAATATTTAGGACTAACTTATTCCTTGCCACCCATTCTGAAACTAACTGCAGCTCTTTGTTAAGTGTTGCAGTGATATCACTCACTGTAGTAGCTGATGTGTATAGTGTTGAGTCATCCACATACATAGACACACTGGTTTTACTCAAGGCCAATGGTAGGTAAAGATTGAAGAAAGGGGCCTGGACATCTGCCCTGGGGAATTCCTGATTCTACCTGGATTATGTTGGAGAGGCTTCCATTAAAGAACACCCTCTGTGTTCTGTTAGACTCTTGATCCACAATATAGCAAGGAGTGTAAAGCCATAACACATGTTTTTCCATCAGCGGTCTATGATCAATAATGTCAAAAGCCGCACTGAAGTCTAGCAAAACAGCTCCCACAATCTATTCATCATCAATTTCTCTCAGCCAATCAGTCATTTGTGTAAGTGCCGTGCTTGTTGAATGTCCTTCCCTAAAAGCATGCTTAAAGTCTTGTCAATTTGTTTACAGTAAAATATTTTTTTCCACAAGTTTGGCTGATTGGTCGGCTATTTGAGTCAGTAAAGGGGGCTTTACTATTCTTGGGTGGCGGAATGACTTTGCTTCCCTTAGCTCTTGGGGCAGACACTTTCTATCAGGCTTAGATTGAAGATATGGCAAATAGGAGTGGTAATATCATCTGCTATTATTATCCTCAGTAATTTTCCATCCAAGTCATTTTCCACCCAAGCAGTCAGTCCCCAGTGGCTTGTCAATGTTGATAGACAACACATTTTTTTCACCTCTTCCACACTCACTTTATGGAAATCAAAATTACAATACTCGTCTTTCATAATTTGATCAGTTACATTTGTATGTGCAGTGTAGGTGTTTGTTTCTGGCATGTCATGTCTAAATTTGCTAATCTTGCCAATGACCTCTGGCCAGCATGTACAGTTGATGTTCAAAAAGGTTAAATGAGAAACAGTTTGGCCCTTCTCAGAGTTGAAAGGTCAGGTGTGAGCGTAAGAGTGTGTGTGTTAGGTAAGGGTGTCAGCCAGATCCTGCTCCAGAGGATAAATGGAAGCCAAGACAAACATTGATCCTGGCATTTCCTCTATGGTGGAGCACACACACACACAGAGACACACACAGAGACACACACACAGACACAGAGAGACACACACACACAGAGACACACACACACACACACACACACACAGAGAGAGAGACACACAGAGACACACACACACACACACACACACACACACAGAGAGACACACACACAGAGAGAGACACACACACACACACACAGAGACACACACACACACACACACAGAGACACACACACACACACACAGAGACACACACACACACACAGAGACACACACACACACAGAGACACACACAGAGACACACACAGAGAGACAGACACAGAGAGACAGACACAGAGAGACAGACACAGAGAGACAGACACACACACAGAGACACACACACACAGACACAGAGACAGTGTGGAGGGGAACGCGATGGGCTGGTGGATTCCAAAAGAGTGGCAATATGGGTGTCAGAGTGTGTGGTCTTAGTTTCTGTACGTAAAGGTGTCTAAGGGGTATTCAGCAGCAGCTTCCTGCCTGCCGGCTGTCTGTGCCTGGCTCTCTCAGGGTGAGCGAGAGGGCCATGTACAACTGTTGTCTACAGCTCAGAGTGGTGCTGCCAACCTGCCCTGGCTAGCTCTCAAAAGGCTGGCTGAGGACTGGAAACATTACAACACCACAGGGATTTTCCATTACGACTAACCCCACCTGTTCTCCGTCCAAAATCTCTGTCAGTGTGTGTGTGTGTGTGTGTGTGTATACATATACACGTGTCTCTGTGTGTGTGACTGGAGGCTTTCCAAGGAAACTCCCAGTATGAAGGAAGTGTCAATCCTGTATGACGATATGAAGGTACAGTACAATGCTTTGGGTTCTTTCTGGACTGGAACTAAATATACTGGGCCGATACAACAACAAAAACGGACACAACATCCACTACAACGACATGTAGCCTAGAGGTTAGATGTCTGCAACCAAAGGGTTGTTGGCTCGAATCCAAAGACCGATATGGAAAAAAAGTGTGGGTAACCCATGTGCCATCTCCTGCTTTTGTGCCCTTGAGAAAGACACTTAACCCTTCACCTTCTTATTGATGTACGTGCACAGCCGTCAGTCACACTAATATTACAGTCCACAGGAAACCATTCCCAGGTTACCTTGCAGACAGACATCTGGTTAGTGGTGAGGGTGCCGGTCTTGTCGGAGCAGATGACGGAGGTGCAGCCCAGGGTCTCCACCGAGGGCAGGCTGCGGACGATGGCGTTCTTCTTGGCCATGCGGCGGGTTCCCAGCGCCAGGCAAGTGGTGATCACAGCAGGTAGACCTGAGGACGACAGTTGTAGTAAAGAGAGGCAGGATTGGATCAGGCGGAGAGACACGAACAGCATAGGATAATTCATTATATTGTTTATATGGAATTTGGAGTGAGTGAGAGAGTGGCAGAGGGATGGATAAAACTGCTCCCACATACCCTCAGGGATGGCAGCCACAGCCAGGGCCACAGCAATCTTGAAGTAGTAGATGGCCCCCCGCATCCAGGACCCCCCGTGGACCGGGTCACTAAAATGGCCGATGTTAATGATCCAGACGGCCACGCAGATCAGGGAGATGACCTTGGAATGTTCAAAGTTCAAAACCTTTTTGTTCGTTTTTTGGGCTAAAAAAAATGTGACTTTGGTTTGTGCTTGCAGTCATATGGCTCATACACAGCACAGAAAACAGACAGAAAAAAACCTAACAGAAAACAGTGTAGATATGATAGCACAAAGCATAAATAAATACATTTCAATTATCATCATCCTAAAACCCACCTTGGAGAGCTGCTCTCCGAACTCGTCCAGTTTCTGCTGCAGGGGGGTCTTCTCCTGCTCCGTGGCTGCCATCTGGTTCCTGATCTTACCGATCTCGGTGGATATACCAGTGGAGACCACAATGCCGATGGCTCGCCCCGCAGCGATGTTGGTGCCCTGAGGAGGAGGAGCAAGAGTATGAGGGAGAGGTCAGTGCAGGGTTAATATTGAATTCAAACCATGCATTTTGCATCCATGTAGGACCAGCAATTGCTACTTCAACTAAATCTTGTTCAGGTTTGACATTTAAAGAGTAGGTCACCCAGATTATATCTGCTGACTACATCTTAAAGGCCCAGTGCAGTCAGATGTGATTTTCCTGTGTTTTATATACATTTATACACTGTGAGTTTGGAATAATACTGTGAAATTGAGAAAATGATAATAATGCCCTTTTAGTGTAAGAGCCCCCCCCTGAGGAATGCAGCAGGCTGAGACCAGAACAGAGCAATGTGTTTGTCTGTGTGAGAGTAAGATGTGCAAGCAGAGCTGGCGCCAAACAGGAAGTATAGTTCTTACAGAAAACAGCATGTTCTTCTTGTCTTGATTGACAGCTCTGGGGTCAGGGACGGGGTCGGTGTGTTTGATCACTGACACAGATTCGCCTGTAGAGACGGATTAGTACACACTTACATAAGATCCTACAAGCCATTAACACTACGAGGATGTTGTAGGTCTTCATAGCAGATTTTGAAAAGGCATTTGATTAAAGTACAATTAGAATGTATAATATAATTGCCTGGATTACTCTAATTTTGGTGAATCTCCACACTAGTGGTTAGAGCGTTGGACTAGTAACCGGAAGGTTGCAAGTTCAAACCCCCGAGCTGACAAGGTACAAATCTGTCGTTCTGCCCCTGAACAGGCAGTTAACCCACTGTTCCTAGGCCGTCCTTGAAAATAGGAATTTGTTCTTAACTGACTTGCCTAGTTAAATAAAGGTAAAATACATTTTTAAAAGTATTGAGCTTTTAAGATGAGTAAAACAAGGTTGTCCGTTGTCTCTATCTATTTATTATGGCCATGGAAATGCAAGCTATTAAAATGAGATCCAACAAGAATATCAAGGAGTTAGAAATCCAGGGGATAAAAACAGTGTCAATGTATGCCGATGACGGAGTCCGCAATCTGGATCCCTGCGGAGAAGATACTGATCACTTTTCTAGCCTCTCTGGATTAAAACTGAATTATGACAAGTGTACCATATAAAAATGGGTGAATGTTGAAGTAGACGTATTCACATCTCATAAAATATAAATCAATTTACCACAATTAATTTCAATAAAAGTTTTAATAGACAAGATTCTGCAACCATGGAGAGGTAAATGCTTGTCTATTTATGGAAGAAAAAAAATCACATTGATTAACTCTTTGGTTTATTTACTAATGGCATTGCCACCAAGTGACTAATTTCTTAAAATCATGAGCAATTTTTATTTTTTATTTGGAATGCTAAGCCAGACTAAATTAAAACGTGCCTATTTATATAATGAATATGAGTTTGGGGGGCTAAAATGATGAAATATTATAGCTTTAAACCACTCACTAAAAGCTTCACTCATACATAAGTTATACTTGAACCCAAAAATAAGAATGGCTCTTCCTTCGTTCAAAAATGGCCTTTTTGCCTTTATACAGATTTCAACTTCTCATTTCCGAGTAATTGAAAATAAAATTTTGTTTAAAGTATCGCCCTTTCTTAAACAAGCCATACAAAGCTACAATTTTAGTTTTGTCCTCCAGAAAAGACAGAACAAATATTATGTTTATTAAATTAAATTCAAATTACACTGATTAATTAAAAAACGTTTATGGAAAAAATAACATTTTGTTTTATTATATTTACAGTTGAAGTCAGAAGTTTACATACACTTAGGTTGGAGTCATTAAAACTTGTTTTCAACAACTCCACTAATTTCTTGTTAACAAACTATAGTTTTGGCAAGTCGGTTAGGACATCTACTTTGTTCATGACACAAGTCATTTTTCCAACAATTGTTAACAGACAAATTATTTCACTTATAATTCACTGTATCACAATTCCAGTGGGTCAGAAGTTTACATACACTAGGTTGACTGGGCCTTTAAACAGCTTGGAACATTTCAGAAAATGATGTATTGGCTTTAGAAGCTTCTGATAGAATAATTGACGTAATTTGAGTCAATTGGAGGTGTACCTGTGGATGTATTTCAAGGTCTACCTTCAAACCCAGTGCCTCTGTGCTTGACATCATGGGAAATACGAAATAAATCAGCCAAGACCTCAGAAACAAAAGTTGTAGACCTCCACAAGTCTGGTTCATCCTTGGGAACAATTTGCAAACGCCTGACGGTACCACGTTCACCTGTACAAACAATAGTACGCAAGTATAAACACCATAGGACCACGTAGCCGTCATACCGCTCAGGAAGAAGAAGCGTTCTGTCTCCGAGAGATGAACGTACTTTGGTGTGAAAAGTGCAAATCAATCCCAAAATAACAACTAAGGACCTTGTGTAGATGCTGGAGTAAACGGGTATAAAACTATCTATATTCACAGTAAAACGAGTCCTATATCGATATAACCTGAAAGGCTTCTCAGCAAGGAAGAAGCCACTGCTCCAAAACCGCTATAAAAAAGCCAGACTACAGTTTGCAACTGCACATGGTGACCAAGGTCATACTTTTTGGAGAAATGTCCTCTGGTCTGAGGAAACAAAAATAGAACTGATTGGCCATAAAGACCATCGTTATGTTTGGAGGAAAATGGGGGAGGCTTGCAAGCCGAAGAACACCATCCCAACCGTGAAGCATGTGGGTGGCAGCATCATGTTGTGGGGGGTGCTTTGCTGCAGGAGGGACTGGTGCACTTCACAAAATAGATGGCATCATGAGGACAGAAAATGATGTGGATATATTACGAAGCAACATCTCAAGACATCAGTCAGGAAGTTAAAGCTTGGTCACAAATGCATCTTCCAAATGGACAATGACCCCAAGCATGCTTCCAAAGTTGTGGCAAAATGGCTTAAGGACAACAAAGTCAAGGTATTGTAGTGGCCATCAAAGCCCTGACCTCAATCCTATAGAAAATGTGTGGGCAGACCTGAAAAAGCGTGTGGAGCAAGGAGGCCTACAAACCTCACTCAGTTACACCAGCTCTGTCAGGAGGAATGGGACAAAATTCACCCAACTTATTGTGGGAAGCTTGTGGAAGGCTACCCGAAAAGTTTCACGCAAGTTAAACAATTTAAAGGCAGTGCTACCAAATGCTAACTGAGTGTATGTAAACGTGTGACCCACTGGGAATGTGATTGAAAGAAATAGAAGCTGAAATAAATAATTCTCTCCTATTATTCTGACATTTCACATTCTTAAAACAACTGACCTAGGACAGGGAATTTTTACTAGGATTAAATGTCAGGAATTGTGAAAAACTGAGTTTAAATGTATTTGGCTAAGGTTTATGTAAACTTCTGACTTCAACTGTATTAATGATATTATGAATAGAAACAGAGGAGTTGTCACTTGCAGTTATCAAAAATATCTAGGAATATTTGCTCAATCCAAATTTACAACCAACTGATTGCAGCACAACCACAAAAACGGAGGAGGCAAGTGGAAAAGAGAAGGTAGGGAACTTGTTTACAGTTAGAAATTGGCTGAAAGGAACTGGCATAAACAGAAAAATATACCTGAAGACAAAAATGGCGACAGCTACGCCATACAGGTTGCAAAATAAATGGGAGATTTGCGATGTACCAATTTCATAGCATATGTTTTGCGATGTACAAAAAAAAAACTACACTTGATTCAACACAGAGTTTTCCAATTTAAATGATTATATAAAATTCTTGCCACCAACAGAATGCTATATACTGTATATGGGGCATACAACAATCTCAGCTCTGTAGATTGTGCTACGAAGAGACAGAATCAATAGATCATTTATTCTGGCATTGCACCTATGTAGCTGGTTTCTAGTCACAGGTTCAGGAATGTTTAAAAAAAAAATTAGAACACGCACTTAAAATGAACCTTACAAATAGCAGTGTTGGGCAATTTGGAAAGCCATAGTCAGACAAAAATGTAATAATCAAATGACTTGTCGGAAAGGTTTTCATCCATTTCACAATCTGTGGATAATATACGATCAGAAAGATAAAAAAAGTTGTAAAATATCACATATAAAAGTACCATGTATGTATGTACTGTATGTACTGTATGTACGTATGTACTGTATGTACGTATGTATGTATGTATGTACTGTATGTACGTATGTACTGTATGTATGTCCTGTATGTACGTATGTACTGTATGTATGTACGTAAGTACATAAGTACGTATGTACTGTATGGTACGTATGTACTGTATGTATGTATGTATGTATGTATGTACTGTATGTACTGTATGTATGTCTGTATGTATGTATGTATGTATGTATGTATGTATGTATGTATGTATGTATGTACGTATGTACTGTATGTATGTATGTATGTACTGTATGTATGTATGTATGTATGTATGTATGTATGTAAAACTGTATGTACGTACTGTATGTATGTACGTATGTACTGTATGTATGTCCTGCTATAAAAAATGTATGTATGTATGTATGTACGTATGTACTGTAGATATTTGTATGTATGTATGTATGTATGTATGTACTGTAGACGGGGTGTATGTATGTCCTGGGTGTATGTATGTATGTATGTATGTATGTATGTACGTATGTACTGTATGTATGTATGTACTGTATGTATGTATGTATGTATGTATGTATGTACTGTATGTACGTATGTACATGTATGTATGTACGTATGTACTGTATGTATGTCCTGTATGTACGTATGTCCTGTATGTATGTATGTATGTATGTATGTATGTATGTATGCATGTATGTATGTATGTACGTAAGTACATAAGTACGTATGTACTGTATGGTACGTATGTATGTAGCAAAAAAGCTATAAAAAATGAAGATATTTGTCCTCAGAGGGGGTGGGGGAGGGGTTAAAAAAAAGCATGTTGAAGGTAACAGTACGAGCATGTTGTAGGTAACAGTACGAGCATGTTGTAGGTAACAGTACGAGCATGTTGTAGGTATCAGTACGAGCATGTTGTAGGTAACAGTACGAGCATGTTGTAGGTAACAGTATGAGTGTTGTAACAGTACGGTTGTAGGTATGAGCATGTTGAAGGTAACAGTACGAGCATGTTGTAGGTAACAGTATGAGCATGTTGAAGGTAACAATGTGTTGTAGGTATGAGCATGTTGTAGGTAACAGTACGAGCATGTTGTAGGTAACAATACGAGCATGTTGTAGGTAACAGTACGAGCATGTTGTAGGTAACAGTATGAGCATGTTGTAGGTAACAGTACGAGCATGTTGTAGGTATGAGCATGTTGTAGGTAACAGTACGAGCATGTTGTAGGTAACAGTACGAGCATGTTGTAGGTAACAGTATGAGCATGTTGTAGCATGTTTGTAGGTATGACATGTTGTAGGTAACAGTATGAGCATGTTGTAGGTAACAGTATGAGCATGTTGTAGCATGTTGTAGGTAACAGTAGCATGTTGTAGGTACAGCATGTTGTAGGTAACAGTATGAGCATGTTGTAGGTAACAGTATGAGCATGTTGTAGGTAACAGTATGCATGTTGTAGGTAACATGTTGTAGGTAACGAGAGCATGTTGTAACAGGTGTTGTAGGTATGAGCATGTTGAAGGTAACAATACGAGCATGTTGTAGGTATGAGCATGTTGTAGGTAACAATACGAGCATGTTGTAGGTAACAGTACGAGCATGTTGTAGGTAACAGTATGAGCATGTTGTAGGTAACAGTACGAGCATGTTGTAGGTAACATGTTGTAGGTAACAGAGCATGTTGTAGGTAACAGTACAGCATGTTGTAGGTAACAGTATGCATGTTGTAGGTAGTTGTAACATGTTGTAGGTAACAGTACGAGCATGTTGTAGGTAACATATGAGCATGTTGTAGGTAACAGTATGAGCATGTTGTAGGTAACAGTATGTGTTGTAGGTAACATGTTGTAGGTAACAGTATGAGCATGTTGTAGGTAACATGTTGTAGGTAACAGTATGAGCATGTTGTAGGTAACAGTATGAGCATGTTGTAGGTAACAGTATGAGCATGTTGTAGGTAACAGTATGAGCATGTTGTAGGTAACAGTATGAGCATGTTGTAGCATGTTGTAGGTAACAGTATGAGCATGTTGTAGGTAACAGTATGAGCATGTTGTAGGTATGAGCATGTTGTAGGTACGAGCATGTTGAAGGTAACAATACGAGCATGTTGAAGGTAACAATTGTTGAGGTAACAATACGAGCATGTTGAAGGTAACAATACGAGCATGTTGTAGGTAACAGGAGCATGTTGTAGGTAACAGTACGAGTTGTAGGTATGAGCATGTTGTAGGTAACAGTACGAGCATGTTGTAGGTAACAATACGAGCATGTTGTAGGTAACAGTACGAGCATGTTGTAGGTATGAGTATCAATACGAGCATGTTGTAGGTAACAGTACGAGCATGTTGTAGGTAACAGTACGAGCATGTTGTAGGTAACAGTACGAGCATGTTGTAGGTAACAGTACGAGCATGTTGTAGGTAACAGTACGAGCATGTTGTAGGTAACATAAAGAGGAACAGCCAGCCAACCAACCAAGCCAGCCAAGTCAACCAGCTAACCAACCAACCAAGCCAAAGTCAACCAGCTAACCAGTCAGTATGTAGCATTGTAGCCTACCTGTGAGAATAGACTGGTCCACTCTTAGGGTGGTAGACTTAATGGAGGTGATCCTGATGTCAGCAGGGACCTTGTCACCAACTAGACAAAAACAAAACAGGTTAGAAGAGCAGACAGAGGGTTTGTTTAAAACTGTCATTTTAAATTTTACATTTTACCTTTATTTTACTAGGCAAGTCAGTTAAGAACAAATTCTTATTTTCAATGACGGCCTAGGAACAGTGGGTTAACTGCCTGTTCAGGGGCTTTGATGAAAGTATTGGGTTAACATTCTACAGAGGGCGAAAGAAGAAGAGAGAGGGAGGAAGAGAGACCATGTCTACTGTTTGCTGATGATCTGGTGCTTCTGTCACCAACCAAGGAGGACCTACAGCAGCACTTAGATCTTCTGCACAGATTCTGTCAGACCTGGGCACTGACAGTAAATAGCAGTAAGACAAAAATAATGGTGTTTCAAAAAAAGGTCCAGTCGCCAGGACCACAAATACAAATTCCATCTAGACATTGGATGGAATTTGTTGTCCTACAGCAGTGGTTCCCAAACATGCCAGCAGCATACCACCCTGAATCCCACTGCTGGCTTGCTTCTGAAGCTAAGTAGGGTTGGTCCGGGTCAGTCCCTGGATGGGAGACTAGATGCTGCTGGCTTGCTTCTGAAGCTAAGCAGGGTCAGTCCCTGGATGGGAGACTAGATGCTGCTGGCTTGCTTCTGAAGCTAAGCAGGGATGGCCCTGGTCGGTCCCTGGATGAGAGACTAGATGCTGCTGGCTTGCTTCTGAAGCTAAGCAGGGGTGGTCCTGGTCAGTCCCTGGATGGGAGACTAGATGCTGCTGGAAGTGGTGTTGGAGGGCCAGTAGGAGGCACTCTTTCCTCTGCTCTAAAAAAAAAAACCTTTCACTAATACTTTAACTATTTGCACATCGTTACAACACTGTATATAGAAATAATGACATTTAAAATGTCTTTATTCGTTTGTAACTTCTGTGAGTGTAATGTATACTGTACATTTTTGTTCATTTCACTTTTGTTAATCATCTACTTCACTTGCTTTGGCAATGTTAACATGTGTTTCCCATGCCAATACAGCCTTTAAACTGAAATTAAGACGAGATAATAGAGAAGAGAGACAAGAGAAAGGTGAGTGAGATTTTAAAATGAGGATCTCTGTAGTGACCTGTGACGATGTGAGTCCAGCGGGCCAGGAGGTGTAATCACGAAGGAAATGAGAAGATGGAAGACTAGGTGTGAAACTGCCGGCAACCACCCACGTTCCCCAGGTGAACACTCAATCGCAACCTATCGAATCGCAGCATTAAAAAAAGCAAAGCCTTTAGCAAAGTAACTTCAGCCAGCGAGCCCTGGCTTAGCCTTGCAAGTCAACAACATTCAGCCAACCGTATACCAAAAAAATAAATAAATAAAAACTACCTTGATGCAACTCTGATCGAGTCACGATTGCCATCCCTATAAAATGGATTCCATACTCGCGCTCGGGCATCTGAGAAAGCACTCAGCTCCCTCATCACAGAGGGATGAACCCATAAACAAGCAGCTTGGATTAATACCTCTAATCTATTTCTCTCCTCTCTGGCTGTATATTAAAGTCATCTTTCATGACAGGGTTTAGGAGTCGTGGGCATGTGGCACTTAATGTCCTTTGAACCATGCTCCACTGCACACATTTGTCACAGCTTCACATTCAACAGTTTTGGGGCACGTTGGTGGGTCACACCAGGAGAGTGATGCTGGAGTTGCTTCATCCAAGCACCAGACAAAAAAGTTTGTTTTTTTTAAGAAAAAAATTCTAGACTATGAAGATATCATTACAGTAAGAGGTTTACAAGTCATAAGACATGAAGCAGACATTCTCATAACTGAAAGCTATGATGCAACTGATGTTGACGACCACAAAACCAATCGCTATTCTGTAATGGTTTGAAGTTGCATGGTTTGCAGAGGGAAATGCATACATCAACACAGTTCTGTGCTACATGTTATCCAGATTGGTCAACCCTGTCCTCAGACATCAGCCTACATAATTCACTGCTATTCAGACGGGTCCAACCCTGTCCTCAGACATCAGCCTACATAATTCACTGCTATTCAGACGGGTCCAACCCTGTCCTCAGATATCAGCCTACATAATTCACTGCTATTCAGACGGGTCCAACCCTGTCCTCAGATATCAGCCTACATAATTCACTGCTATTCAGACGGGTCCAACCCTGTCCTCAGATATCAGCCTACATAATTCACTGCTATTCAGACGGGTCCAACCCTGTCCTCAGATATCAGCCTACATAATTCACTGCTATTCAGACGGGTCCAACCCTGTCCTCAGATATCAGCCTAATCCACTGCTATTCACTAAAACAAGGCTAGTAACAGAATGCACCAATTAGGCTTTTCAAGGTGATCCCTCATGAAAAGTCTGTCTTGTCTATTGCCTTATCTGGTGGTGCAGAATGATCATTATTATGCAAGGCAAACTGGCAGCGATTAGCTATGTTCCATGACCTAGTGTGTGTGGGAGCATTATTTGGCCTCCCCTCCAACTCTAATCAGGAAGTGAACCACTGACCAAACCTAAGGTATTGATTAAAAACCTTTCATCACATTCATTGGTAGAACTATGGCAAACTTCTAGTTTGATGATTTCAGAAACCCCCCCCCTATCATGGCATTTTACCGCATTGCCCTTGGAGTTCTCATTTTCCTACTTTATCACGAGTACTCAATCTCTCACATTATATCTGACAATCCACTCCTCCTCTCTTCTGCAACAACCAGAAAGAGATGGAGCGAGGAAAGAAAGGAGAGGTGTATGTGTGGGAACTGCAAAAAAGAGGCTTTTGAAACTCCCACTCCGAGCATCCTCCTCACCTACTGTAGCCCCATCGCCTCCAACTCACCCATCACTCGTCTACAATCACCTCCCACAGACTGAGTCTCGCTCGCTCCTCTCCCATCTAAATGCTAATACTAGGAGCTTGGGATCAGTAAGTTCTATTTGACAGTGAATACTTACCTTAACATAATGCAGCCTACGCCATTACTGAGTGCAAACGGTCAACTGTCTGGAGGGAACCTTTGGAGAATCATCCAGTAGTGTGTGCTTAACTTAACGTTCACCCCTGGCTGGAACTTAGTATCCATCAGACCAAACTCTAGTTGATGTGATGGTCTGATATTCATTCCTGGAACTTAGGATCTATCAGACCAAACTCTAGTTGATGTGATGGTCTGATATTCATTCCTGGAACTTAGGATCCATCAGACCAAACTCTAGTTGATGTGATGGTCTGATATTCATTCCTGGAACTTAGGATCCATCAGACCAAACTCTAGTTGATGTGATGGTCTGATATTCATTCCTGGAACTTAGGATCTATCAGACCAAACACTGGTTGATGTGATGGTCTGATATTCATTCCTGGAACTTAGTATCCATCAGACCAAACACTGGTTGATGTGATTTGTGATGGTCTGAGATTGCTGATTTAATTGAATCATGACACAGCAAGTACCACACTGACAGAGCTGCTTGTGCTCCTAAGGTCAACCTACTGCTAGGTTCACAGTCCCAGTTCTCCTGAAGATAGACAGCAGACAAAATACACTACTGCATAGCTTCTTCAACTCTGATCTTATTACCACCAAAATCCATCTCTAGTTCCCTAACCGAGGAGGTTAGGCATTGGATATTCATGAGAATGGAACCCAAACATCATGTTTATTAGGGAACTGGCTACATGGCACCCATTCTTGTATGGGACGATCTTCACTCCCTTCCTTTTCCACTAGGAGGTCTTCCCAGGTTTCAGTTTCTTCAGGCCGTCTAAGCCTGTATGTGTTCGTAGTTCCAACAACCTTGTCTGTCTCAAGTGTAGAGCCAGTTTCAATCTGTGAAGAAAATCTTCTTCTTTTTTTAAACAGGGAAAGTTCCACACCCATAACTGTGGTGTAACGCTGGCACTGAGGACAATGTGAAACCAGCCAGGCAGGCAGCAGAGAGGAGGGTGGAAACTTGTGTAAATAATACTGCATTGATGTTTTTTAGCTCTCCTCAAAAAGGCACTGTAGTTGAGTGTCCATTTCCATTCCTTTCAGATCGCTAGTTCCCATGGAAACAACTTGAACCGACACTAATCCAACATACAGCAGAGAAAAGACTCTTGACACAAACAAATGTTTTTGGAGAAGAAATGTAAGTTAAAAAATAAATAATAATAATTAAAAAGGAGTGTTTGCCTCGTCACCCATTCTGAACATGCTCTTAGACACTTTCTGAGAGAGAGAAAAAAATAACTGCGGTTTTACCTACTGAGTGTTTACTAGTGTTAAATAGCACTAAGCAACCAGATTAAGTCACAGTGAGATATTCCTCTGCTCAGGCAATACTGTACATACAGAACACTATGCCAAGCTGGAAAGCTCTCTACCCAGTATCTGCTATGGTAGGAAATGGCATCTTTCCTCTGTGGGCCACTCACATCCTGACAGACTTGCATCTGTCCTCTGTGGGCCACTCACATCCTGACAGACTTGCATCTGTCCTCTGTGGGCCACTCACATCCTGACAGACTTGCATCTTTCCTCTGTGGGCCACTCACATCCTGACAGACTTGCATCTTTCCTCTGTGGGCCACTCACATCCTGACAGACTTGCATCTGTCCTCTGTGGGCCACTCACATCCTGACAGACTTGCATCTGTCCTCTGTGGGCCACTCACATCCTGACAGACTTGCATCTTTCCTCTGTGGGCCACTCACATCCTGACAGACTTGCATCTTTCCTCTGTGGGCCACTCACATCCTGACAGACTTGCATCTTTCCTCTGTGGGCCACTCACATCCTGACAGACTTGCATCTTTCCTCTGTGGGCCACTCACATCCTGACAGACTTGCATCTTTCCTCTGTGGGCCACTCACATCCTGACAGACTTGCATCTGTCCTCTGTGGGCCACTCACATCCTGACAGACTTGCATCTGTCCTCTGTGGGCCACTCACATCCTGACAGACTTGCATCTGTCCTCTGTGGGCCACTCACATCCTGACAGACTTGCATCTTTGCTCTGTCTGTGTGCTCTGCCCTCCACTCAGCAGATAGTAGGTGGGCTAGACTAACAAAACCCCATTTATTTATATAGAGCTGCTGACAGAGAGGAGTGATACTCGGACTCACCGTCCACAGAGGAGACCCTGATTACAGATGGGGGGGTCACGTCCCATTTAATTTCAACAGAAAACACTTCCCTCTCCACCTCAGCTCAAAGATGCCAGATCGCCATAGAGACAACAAAGAGGATTGGAGTGGCTAGATCTCATTGGTTCCTGATATACAGTAGTGTCAGGCTGGGGTTGTATTATATGTCCCAGATAGTGTTTGGTTCTAATTATCAGAGTAAGAACTCAACGGACACTATGAAATCTTTAAACCAAGTTTATTCTTCACTAAAGGATCGAACAGCTGAACAGACTGGAAGACATGGTTACGATAGTGGTGGTATATGTACCCCACTTTGGGTGGAGTCTCCTCCTTCTCGCTAACTATTGTATCTTTATTGCTAGGCAGGAAACTAAGTGATACGTGCAAAATAAATCGGTCCATTTTCCCTTAACGTGACATGACCTCCATCCACTTCATCACTAATCCATGACTCTCTCCCCCCTTATCAATGCCTGCCACATATGATCATTTTCCCTACACTCAGTACATTCCAAGCTTAATTGACCCACACCATATACCTTCCTCCTACAGATACCCATTAACTTCTGGTGTAGACCCTCAACGTTAACACTCCAGAGGATACCTGATAGTGCTGCTTCTTCTCAGTGTTCTAAGAGGTGCTGTTGAACCTCAACATTTCTGTGCTTCAGTAGAGGTGGAGCTAGTCTGAGGATGGTTGCCATAGAGACAGGCTGTTTGGGTAGGGCCCCCTCCCCCCTCCCCTCCCTGACTGGCAGTGTTGTTGTTGTTGTTCAATCTTCCAATCAACTGAAACAGCTGCAACACCTAACAAAGAGCTGCAGTTAGTTTCAGAATGTGCGGCAAGGAATAAGTTAGTTATAAATATTCCAAAAACTAAAAGCATTGTATTTGGGACAAATCATTCACTTTATATTGTAATAAAAAAAAATGTGGCAATTGAGCAAGTTGAAGTGACTAAACTGCCTGGAGTAACCCTGGATTGTAAACTGTCATGGTCAAAACATATTGATGCAGTAGTAGCTAAGATGTGGAGAAGTCTGTCTATAATAAAGCACTGCTCTGCCTTCTTAACAGCACTATCAACAAGGCAGGTCCTACAGGCTCTAGTTTTGTCACACCTGGACTACTGTTCAGTCGTGTGGTCAGGTGCCACAAAGAGGGACCTTGGAAAATTGCAATTGGCTCAGAAGGGGCAGCACTCCTGGCTCAGAACAGGGCAGCACGCCTGGCTCAGAACAGGGCAGCACGCCTGGCTCAGAACAGGGCAGCACGCCTGGCTCAGAACAGGGCAGCACTCCTGGCTCAGAACAGGGCAGCACTCCTGGCTCAGAACAGGGCAGCACTCCTGGCTCAGAACAGGGCAGCACGCCTGGCTCAGAACAGGGCAACACGCCTGGCTCAGAACAGGGCAGCACGCCTGGCTCAGAACAGGGCAGCACTCCTGGCTCAGAACAGGGCAGCACTCCTGGCTCAGAACAGGGCAGCACTCCTGGCTCAGAACAGGGCAGCACTCCTGGCTCAGAACAGGGCAGCACTCCTGGCTCAGAACAGGGCAGCACTCCTGGCTCAGAACAGGGCAGCACTCCTGGCTCAGAACAGGGCAGCACTCCTGGCTCAGAACAGGGCAGCACGCCTGGCTCAGAACAGGGCAGCACGCCTGGCTCAGAACAGGGCAGCACGCCTGGCTCAGAACAGGGCAGCACGCCTGGCTCAGAACAGGGCAGCACGCCTGGCTTCTCTCACACACACACACACACACACGTGGTCCTGGCTGGCACCTGTGGGCCCAGTGGAAAGGCTTTTACAGTGCCTTCACAAGGTATTCATACCCCTCGACTTACGACTTATTCCACGTTTTGTTGTGTTACAGCCTAAATTCAAAATGTGTTACATTTCTCACACTATACCCCATAATGACAAAGTGAAAACATGTTTTGAGAATTTGTTTTCACATTTATTGAAAATTATTTAATTTACATAATTATTCACACTTGTGAGTCAATACTTTGTAGAAGCAATCTTTGGCAGTCTTTCCACAGCTGGATTGTGCAACATCTGCCCATGATTCTTTTCAAAATGATGTCAAATTGGTTGTTGATCATTGCTAGACAACCATGTTCAGGTCTTGCCATAGATTTAAGTAGATTTAATTAAAAACTGTACTTCGGCGACTCAGGAACATTCACGGTCTTCTTGGTAAGCAACTCCAGTGTAGATTTTGCCAAACGTTTTAAGTTATTGTCCTGTGGAAAGATGAATTAATCTCCCAGTGTTTAGTGGAAAGCAGACTGAACCAGGTTTTCCTCTAGGATTTTGCCTGTGCTTCGCTCCATTCCATTTCTTTTTTGTCCTGAAAACCTCCCCAGTCCTTAATGATTACAAGCACACCCATTACATACAGCCTCCACTGCTTGAAAATATGAAGAGTGGTACTCAGTCATGTATTGGATTTTCCCCAAACATAACACTTTCGATTCAGGACAAAAAGTGAAATTGCTTTGCCAATTTTTTTGCAGTATTACTTGAGAGCCCTGTTGCCAACAGGATGCATGTTTTGGAATATTTTTGTCTGTACTTCCTTCTTTTCACTCTTGTCATTTAGGTTAGTATTGTGGAGTAACTACAATGTTGTAGATCCATCCTCAGTTGTCTCCTATCACAGCCATTAAACTCTGTTTTAAAAAGTTACCATTGGCCTTATGGTGAAATCCCTGAGCGGTTTTCTTCCTTTCCGGCAACTGAGTTAGGAAGGATAGCTACTGGGTGTATTGATACACCATCCAAAGCATAATTGATAACTTCACAATGCTCAAAGGGATGAGTTCAGGTGGGCCTACGTTCTGCAGCATACAAAGAAAAAGGGGTGCTCAACAACAAAATGACAAATCACATGAATGACTTACCGAGGAAAAGTTAGGGCACCCAAAACAAGTCAGAGATTGATTTCTTATTGCTCACTTTAATTCCCTGATGCGAACAGGTGACGGACGTTTCTACGTCAAACTAACGTCAATGTCCTGACCATTGCACTTAGCTCTTATTTATAGCCTTGAGACAATAATATAAACAAATGATAATGTTTCAAGGTAAATGGCAAATTACAGCACAAAAATAGCTCTTATTTATAGCCTAGTGGCTCTATGAGACAATAATATAAACAAATTATAATATGTTTCAAGGTAAATGGCAAATTACAGCACAAAAATAAATATACAATTTGCATCTCATTAATCAATAGAGACCCCCCCCCCAAAAAAAATGAAGGCAACAACATTATAGAAACAAGGGGGGAAAAAATCATCATATAGCCCCTTAGTGCCTACGAGTGATACCAGAATGCCTGTTTAAGTTTATGTACGATATCATAAACGCAACAAATTCAAAGATTTTGCTGAGTTACAGTTCATATAAAGAAAATCAGTCAATTGAAATAAATTCATTAGGCCCTAATCTATGGGTTTCACATGACTGTGCAGGGGCGCAGCCGTAGGTGGGCCTGGGAGGGCATAGGCCCACCCACTTGGGAGCCAGGCCCAGCCAATCAAAAAGAGTCCCCACAAAAGGGCTTTATTACAGACAGAAATACTCCTCAGCCGCCAGAACGAGGCTCTCCACTACCTGTTGTTCTTGCAGTAATGATTCTTCAGAATGTTTTCAAAATGTATCTGTAGATAGTAGCCAAATAGCCTAGGTCTAGAAATTAACATTCAATTATCTGGCAACAGCTCTGGTGGACATTCCTGCAGTCAGCCTTCTAATAGTGTGCAAAGATGTCTTCAAGGCAAAGGATGGCTACTTTGAAGAATCTAAAATATATTTTGATTTGTTTAACACTTTTTGTGGTTACTACATGATTCCATATGTGTTATTTTGATGTCTTCATTATTATTCTACAATGTAGAGAATAATACAAAATAAAGAAAAACCCTGTAATGAGTAGGTGTGTCCAAGCTTTTGACTGGTACTGTGTATATGTGTGAGGTACAGAGATGAGGAAGTCGTTCAAAAAGCATGTAAAACACTATTATTGTACACAGAGTGAGTCCATGCAATGTTATTATGTGACTTGTTCAGCAGTTTTACTCCTGAACTTATTTAAGTTTGTCATAACAAAAGGGGTTGATCAGTTACATATTGACTCAAGATATTATGGAGTATTGTGTGTAGGTCAGTGACAAAAACAACAACATTTAATCCATTTCAAATTCAGGCTGTAATACAACAAAATGTGGGGAAAAGGGGGTGTGAACACTTTCTGAAGGCACTGTGTGTGTGTGTGTGTGTGTGTGTGTGTGTGTGTGTATAACTTAGTTTTGATTGACGTTTCCAGCACTGGAAATAGGGCGCAGGGCCATACACCTGTGTGTGTGTGTGTGTGTGTGTGTGTGTGTGTGTGTGTGTGTGTGTGTGTTTGGAATGCAGGGTGAACAAAGAAAAATACTTTCACACTGAAAAATAACCTGTCTGTCCCTCACCCTGTACTCACCGGCAATCTCTACAACATCCCCAGGCACGATTTCCCGGGCTTTGACCCTCTGGACAGCCTTGCGGTTCATGCGGTACACCTTGGCTATCTCTGGCTCGTACTCCTTCAGTGCCTCGATGGCGTTCTCCGCATTCCTCTCCTGGACCACACGGGGAGACAGAGGCAGGTTCAGTACCAACAGCCCCATTTCGTACCACGCTAAAGTGTTGGTGCCTTTCTGTCACTTTGGAATGATCACCTACTAGAAAGGCAATGGCTATAAACTGAACATTCAATCCATAGACTGACCGTACACAGTGCTCACTCACTCAGCTGTCAATGTGTCCTCCAAACCCCACTTTATCACATGTGCTCTATCTATCTCTCCTCCTCATTCTACCCATCTCTCCTCCTCATTCTACCCATCCCCCTCCTCATTCTACCCATCCCCCTCCTCATTCTCCCATTCTCATTCCCCCCTCCTCATCCCCCCCCTCCTCATTCTACCCATCCCCCTCCTCATTCTACCCATCCCCCTCCTCATTCTACCCATCCCCCTCCTCATTCTACCCATCCCCCTCCCTCATTCTACCCATCCCCCTCATTCCTCATTCTACCCATCCCCCTCCTCATTCTACCCATCCCCCTCCTCTCATTCTATCCCCCTCCTCATTCCATCCCCCTCCTCATTCTACCCATCCCCTCCTCATTCTACCCATCCCCCTCCTCATTCTACCCATCCCCCTCCTCATTCTACCCATCCCCTCCTCATTCTACCCATCCCCCTCCTCATTCTACCCATCCCCCCCCTCCTCATGCTACCCATCCCTCCTCATGCTACCCATCCCTCCTCATGCTACCCATCCCTCCCATCCCTCTTCATTCTACCCATCCCTCCTCATGCTACCCATCCCTCCCATCCCTCTTCATTCTACCCATCCCTCCTCATTCTACCCATCCCTCCCATCCTCCTCATTCTACCCATCCCTCATTCTACCCATCCCTCTTCATTCTACCCATCTCTCCTCATTCTACCCATCTCTCCTCATTCTACCCATCTCTCCTCATTCTACCCATCTCTCCTCATTCTACCCATCTCTCCTCATTCTACCCATCTCTCCTCATTCTACCCATCTCTCCTCATTCTACCCATCTCTCCTCATTCTACCCATCTCTCCTCATTCTACCCATCCCTCATCCCATCCCTCCTCATTCTACCCATCCCTCCCATCCCTCCTCATGCTACCCATCCCTCCATCCCTCCTCCTCATTCTACCCATCCCTCCTCCTCATTCTATCCCTCCTCATGCTACCCATCCCTCCTCATTCTACCCATCCCCCTCCTCATTCTACCCCCATCCCTCCTCATGCTACCCATCCCTCCTCATGCTACCCATCCCTCCTCATTCTACCCATCCCCCTCATCTTCTACCCATCCCTCCTCCTCATTCTACCCATCCCCCTCCTCATTCTACCCATCCCCCTCCTCATTCTACCCATCCCCCTCCTCATTCTACCCATCCCTCCTCATTCTACCCATCCCTCCTCCTCATCTACCCATCCCTCCTCATTCTACCCATCCCCCTCCTCATTCTACCCATCCCCCCTCCTCATTCTACCCATCCCCCTCCTCATTCTACCCATCCCCCTCATTCTACCCATCCCTCCTCCTCATTCCCATCCCTCCTCCCATCTACCCATCCTCATCATGCTACCCATCCCTCCTCATCTACCCATCCCTCCTCATTCTACCCATCCCCCTCATTCTACCCATCCCCCTCTCATTCTACCATCCCTCCCCTCCTCATTCTACCCATCCCCCTCCTCATTCTACCCATCCCCCCCTCATTCTACCCATCTACTCCCCCTCCTCATTCTACCCATCCCCCCATTCTACCCATCCCCCTCCTCATTCTACCCATCCCTCCTCCTCATTCTACCCATCCCCCTCCTCATTCTACCCATCCCTACCCATCCCCTCCTCATTCTACCCATCCCCCTCATTCTCCCATCTCCCCCTCCTCATGCTACCCATCCCTCCTCATTCTACCCATCCCTCCTACCCATCCCCCTCCTCATTCTACCCATCCCCCTCCTCATTCTACCCATCCCCCTCCTCATTCTACCCATCCCTCCTCATTCTACCCATCCCCCTCCTCATTCTACCCATCCCCATCCCCCTCCTCATTCTACCCATCCCCCCTCCTCATGCTACCCATCCTCCTCATGCTACCCATCCCTCCTCATGCTACCCATCCCTCCCATCCCTCTTCATTCTACCCATCCCTCCTCATGCTACCCATCCCTCCCATCCCTCTTCATTCTACCCATCCCTCCTCCTACCCATCCCTCCCATCCCTCCTCATCTACCCATCCCCATCCCTCTTCATTCTACCCATCTCTCCTCATTCTACCCATCTCTCCTCATTCTACCCATCTCTCCTCATTCTACCCATCTCTCCTCATTCTACCCATCTCTCCTCATTCTACCCATCCCCTCATTCTACCCATCCCCTCATTCTACCCATCTCTCCTCATTCTACCCATCTCTCCTCATTCTACCCATCCCTCCTCTCCTCATGCTACCCCCTCCCTCCTCATGCTACCCATCCCTCCTCATGCTACCCATCCCTCCTCCTCATTCTACCCATCCCTCCTCCTCATTCTACCCATCCCTCCTCATGCTACCCATCCCTCCTCATTCTACCCATCCCCCTCCTCATTCTACCCATCCCTCCTCCTCATGCTCCCTCCTCATGCTACCCATCCCTCCTCATGCTACCCATCCCTCCTCATTCTACCCATCCCCCTCCTCATTCTACCCATCCCTCCTCCTCATTCTCCCATCCCCCATTCTACCCATCCCCCTCCTCATTCTACCCATCCCCCTCCTCATTCTACCCATCCCTCCTCCTCATTCTACCCATCCCTCCTCCTCATTCTACCCATCCCTCCTCATTCTACCCATCCCCCTCCTCATTCTACCCATCCCCCTCCTCATTCTACCCATCCCCCCTCCTCATTCTACCCATCCCCCTCCTCATTCTACCCATCCCTCCTCCTCATGCTACCCATCCCTCCTCCTCATGCCCATCCCTCCTCATGCTACCCATCCTCATTCTACCCATCCCTCCTCATTCTACCCATCCCCCTCCTCATTCTACCCATCCCTCCTCCTCATTCTACCCATCCCTCCTCCTCATTCTACCCATCCCCCTCCTCATTCCTCCCTCCTCCTCATGCTACCCATCCCTCCTCATGCTACCCATCCCTCCTCATGCTACCCATCCCTCCTCATTCTACCCATCCCCCTCCTCATTCTACCCATCCCTCCTCATGCTACCCATCCCTCCTCATGCTACCCATCCCTCCTCATGCTCATCCCTCCTCATTCTACCCATCCCCCTCCTCATTCTACCCATCCCCCTCCTCATTCTACCCATCCCCCTCCTCATTCTACCCATCCCCCTCCTCATTCTACCCATCCCTCCTCATTCTACCCATCCCCCTCATGCTACCCATCCCCCTCCTCATTCTCCCATCCCTCCTCACCCCATCCCCCTCCTCCTACCCATCCCTCCTCATTCTACCCATCCCCCCTCATGCTACCCATCCCTCCTCATGCTACCCATCCCTCCTCATTCTACCCATCCCCCTCCTCATTCTACCCATCCCCCTCCTCATTCTACCCATCCCTCCTCATTCTACCCATCCCCCTCATGCTACCCATCCCCCTCCTCATTCTACCCATCCCTCCTCATTCTACCCATCCCCCTCCTCATTCTACCCATCCCTCCTCATTCTACCCATCCCCCTCCCCCCTCCTCATTCTACCCATCCCCCTCCTCATTCTACCCATCCCCCTCCTCATTCTACCCATCCCTCCTCATTCTACCCATCCCCCTCCTCATTCTACCCATCCCCCCTCCTCATTCTACCCATCCCTCCTCCTCATTCTACCCATCCCTCCAAGGACAAAGTGCTCTATTCAGAGACCAATTCTGATTAGGCTGCAGTTCATGGTCTTCAATTAACACTGACCCGTTTCTGTCTGCAGGTCTACAGAGTGAAATTAACAAAGACAGTAAGTGATCGCTCTGAGTGAAATACCTACAGAACTAGCATTTACATCATCAATGGCTTGTTTTACTGGCGCCTCTAGAAGCACCATGTACATTGCTACGTGTATATACACCGGGCAATGTAAAAGCTTGGCCTTGGCTCCATGGTTTCCATGTTTCAATTGAATATGGATTTACTATCCTACCCATCAATAAAAGCCCTGCTGGCACGTATGAAGGTCGAAAGCAGAACACAAGTTATGGTTCTGTATCGATGACTCGTTACATAATGTCTTCGCCCTAAGGTGACACACCATATAATATCCTGCATGTCAGCACCGTCTCCTGACACATGATCAGGTGAACACACACAAGATAGAGACACTCACCTGCCAGACTCCGATCACAGCGTTAGCGATGAGGATAAGCAGGATGACGATAGGTTCCACGAAGGCTGTGATGGTCTCCTCCCCCTCCTCAAACAGAGCTAGCACCTGGAGGGGGAGGGGGGAGGCACATAATACAGAGTTAATATAACAGATTCTAGTAAAAGTGTTTTCTTCTCCACAGTGAGTATTGAGCATTGAAGAGGATCGGAGCAGATCAGCGGCTCAAGCCCCGGTCGATAGCTCATCATTCACGACCGTTTGGGTCCCGCAAATCTACCCTTCACTCCACTCCGCTCTGTGTAGAGAATATTGAAGGAGAGCAACTCGTTCTGATCTGTCCTTTCCTTTCATTCAGCCTAGCTAGCCAGTTCACACTGTTTTCCATTAGCGCCGTCTGTCGGCTAATCGGCCGGTTACAGACTAATTTTCAGCCGGCTACTTCTTCCACTTCATCTAAAAAAGTGGGGCAAAAAAGTATTTAGTCAGCCACCAATTGTGCAAGTTCTCCCACTTAAAAAGATGATAGAGAGCTGTAATTTTCATCACAGGTACACTTCAACTATGACATGCGAAATGCGAGAAAAAAAATCCAGAAAAACACATTGTAGGATTTTTTATGAATTTACTTGAAAATTATGGTGGAAAATAAGTATTTGGTCAATAACAAAAGTTTCTCAATACTTTGTTATATACCCTTTGTTGGCAATGACAGAGGTCAAATGTTTTCTGTAAGTCTTCACAAGGTTTTCACACAATGTTGCTGGTATTTTGGCAATTGTTGATTGACTAAATATTTTTTTGCCCCACTGTATATATTTTTTTTACATTTTAAAATCACAAATACTTTTCATGTAAAAGTATCCATTAGTCCATCGAGCTCTCTCCCACTAGAATGAATGATATGCATCTTCTAGCGATCTATTGATAGGATAGGCGCCCGTCACAAAGCCAGCGATGACAGGGAACCTCTTTGTTATGGCAATCTGTCGGCACTATCTGGTCGATACAACATGTGTGCGCTGCGGTTGGCTGCAGTCAAATCTCACAGTAGGCTATTTACTGTGCTTTAATTGACAACTGAACAGCAAGTTTATAAAATGTGTTTGAAGTGACTGAATGAAGTCAAATCAATCATAAGTCATGCAATGTTGTTATATGACCATGGAACCGCATCGGAACAAATAAACCAAAGGATTTTCTAGGTATTCCTTCCCTAGGATGTCGGGGCTTGCCAGACGGTGAGTAACTCACCTCGTCAGTCAGTGTAACCGAATCGCATCAGTGAGAGCCCTTCATTTGGCTCACTAATTTGCAGACTACTGGCAGACCTTTGGCTTTTTTGCCAATTATCTACCAATAAATTATGAAAATATTTGATAAGAATCATTACTGCAGGAACAGGTAGTGGAGAGCCTCATTCTGGTCAAAGTTTGATCATTTAGGCCCTCACCGAATCCAGACACTAAAATGGATGTCATGCTCTGGCCATAGAGAGGCTTTTATTCTCCATTTTGGTTAAGCCAGGGTGTGACAAGGGTGTGCATTCTATGTTCATTTTCTAGGTTTTATATTTCTTTGTTGTTTGGCCAGGTGTAGTTCTCAATCAGAGGCAGCTGTCTATCGTTGTCTCTGATTGAGAACCATACTTAGGTAGCCTTTTCCCACTGGGTTTTTGTGGGTAGTTGCTTTCTGTTTTTGTGTCTGTACCAGACAGAACTGTTTCGGTTGTTCTCTTTGTTATTCAGTTCGAATAAAAAAGATGAACATGTACCACGCTGCACCTTGGTCCCCACCTTCTTCCACCAACAGCCATTACAATGGAATTCAACCATATTAAAACATTTATTGAATCACCTAAATGTATTGAACATTTATTAATTTGCTCAAGTACATCATAAGACATGAACAGAACGCATCAGTAGGTAGATTTCCATCCAATTGGCGACAGATTTTAATGCACATTTTCCCACCAAACTGACTTGTTACGGCTAGAAATCAGTGTGATGACGTAGTGCACACAAAATGTACTTTTCCATTTAAGTTTTCAAGAACTGAATAAAAATCTAAAAGGTCAATGCGTTTCCATCACATTATCAACTCTACTAATAGTTTTGTCACAAAAAAACGTTAAATATCAATGTGCCTCCTCTGGTCTTGACACCTGAGCTCTAGCCAACAGCTCACAGATTCAATGCAGGTAGGCTAGTCTACATGAGACTAATATTAGATTAATAAGAGCGAGAATACTTTTATTTCTCAAAACGGCAGTCAAGCATCGATCATCATGTCACCAGAACATGACCCTGGATATTTATTGGAAAGGGGCGTTAAGTGCATCACTGTGCACATTCACCAACCTGTGAAGTTCATAACTTATTTCATCTGTAGCCTAATAAACTGCATGCTTTCCCAAGTCGTAGTGGGAGGACCACACCACATATTATCGTGTGACTCCAAGTTTACTTAGATACGATGTTTATTATAATCAATATTTGCACAACGGCGTTTCCACCACCATTTTTTACAGAATTAATTTTGCCGACACAAAAAAAAAACTCACCATGCTGAATTAAATTCTGTCAACATTTATAAAATTATACCAAAACGTCCTGTTTCCATCACAGCTGTGGTGAATGTTTTTTTTTTTTGATACCAGTATGACTTTTTAACGTAGTTAGTTATTTCGTATTTCCTGCAACTTTCTGAAGAAGCAATGAGAATGCCCGTCTGTGTTTGTGTGCAGTGCGTCTACCACTTTCAGCAGAAATCCATCTAGCATGTTGGAGGTGATGAAACGAGGTCCGATTCATTTTCGACGGAGGAAAGCGAAACCGAGGGAAGAGTAAACCAGGGCGGGACCAAAGTTGGGAAAGCTGAACCTGTGTACTCTGCAACGTTGCGTTGCTATTGAAAATAGTCCTGATCACATAGGCCTAGGGGTGGGCTATAAAGATATTACTTTGCAACTAAAATTACTGAGCATGTATGAATTGAGTGTATTGTTTTGGATATGGCGGGACCTAAGGGTGGGCAATTCCAGCCCTCGAGGGCCTGATTGTTGTCACAATTTCTCCATCCCTAAAAAACACAGCTGATTAATCAAATTGCATTCTAAACCAAAGATGTGTTAGATGGGGCAAAACTGTGACACCAATCAGGCCCTCGAGGACTGGAATTGCCCACCCTTAGGTCCCGCCATATCCAAAACAATACACTCAATTCATACATGCTCAGTAATTTTAGTTGCAAAGTAATATCTTTCTGCACAATACCACAAAAACAAAAATTTCAGAGGTAAACTTGATAAAATATTCCATAATTTTGCTGTATATTTCAGATGAAGTGAAGGCGTTACAATGTACCGGGGGCCACCAAAATCGAGCTCCTTCGGCAAGACATTCTAACCCATGGGTGCTTCCGGCACCTGGCTAGCTACTCTGTACTTGTGACTGACACACACTTCCGTGGTATTTCTGACAATTAGCGAGTGTTCTTAGTTTTAGCAGATGGGAATTAGAGCAGGGATTTCTAACAGGTCGATCGCGAGCTACCAGTAGCTCGCAGACCACCTATGAGTAGAGACCAGACCACCTATGAGTAGCTACCAGATCACCTATGAGTAGCTACCAGATCACCTATGAGTAGCGAACAGACCACCTATGAGTAGCTACCAGACCACCTATGAGTAGCTCGCCAAACAATTCTGAAAGTACATGGAATTTTCACGTGTTCCACTGCAAACCGTCATAAAATAAATCTCACAGGTATCAGACGCCGCAAGTTCACAGCTATTATCTAGTCAACCTGATTTGCATACTTTTACTATAGCTTGTTGAGCTCCAGACACTTTTTTTTAAACTATGAAGATGGCAATACCACAGAGCAGGAACGATGTATAGTGAGGAGGGGGCCTTATTTTGGTCCACGCTCATTTTTTCCCCAGTGTATTACATTTGATCTTCATTAAAAAAAAGGCAGGTCATGTAATCATTTGATCAGGTAAAAATGTATACATTTCACGATCTGACATAATGGTTTGCAATGTTTTAGGATTTAAAATGAGAGACGTATAATATCGTCATGGTTTTAAGTCAATTTCTAAGGCATTACTGAACGAAGAGCAATTTGGGAGCCAAATGAACGTCTCTTTTAGGTGAACGTTGCCAAATGGTCTGGCTCACAGAAAATAATGCACATCACTAGAAGTCAGTTGATGTTGACAGAGGCCAGTTGATGTTGACAGAGGCCAGTTGATGTTGGGTTGACAGAAATACTTTCTTCAAAAGCGTCTCAATTAAATGTTTACTGCAAAGTAGGCTTACCTGGCAGAAGTATATCATGAGTAAGTGTATCTATTATTTGCTGACTTTGCCATGAAGTTAGCAGTAGAAGTACAGCACAATCGCTAGACTGACACATTAGCTGCGCAATTAAAGGGGAATTACACAAAAATATATATTTTTAAAAATGCTTTCTTCCAGACCTCCCCCCAAAGAAATATGTTTTTCTGATACGATTTAAACATTGACATCGACTCAGAACATCCAATTTCATTGTTTCTCTATGAACAATTGTAATTGAGAGTGAAACCCCCCCCCCCAAAAAAAATTTGAAAACCAGGAAAATCTCAAACAGAATTTGGGAAACAAAATTGATTTTGTAGGGTCCCTCACCCCCTCAGAGTTTTTAAGAAACATTATTTTACCAGGCATATTGACAGAATACAAAGTGTACAAGAGAAAGTAGTGCACGAAGGACCTGGGGAAGAGTTGCAGAGAAGAGAATGTGCCTTTTTTGAAAGCTATAAAAAGAGTAGCTCACGACATTTCTTTTAAAAAGTTGTTCTCATGCTAGAAAAGGTTGGAGACCCTTGAGAGGAGACAGGAGTTACGCTTCACTTCCAGACAGATGGCTTATTGGGACTGAATGGCCACAGTTCCAACATCACGTTAAAACCAAAACATAGCTTTAACAAATGGAAGGAAAAAATAAAAAACGAAAATAAAAAACGTATTAAAATAATGTTTACGAAGACATGCACGACAACAAGCAAAGCATCAGGGCCCAATTCAATGGCCACTTGACTTTCACTCCCTTCCTGCACAAACCAAAACCTTGACCTATACTCCCTCTCTCACATAATGCTGTGGAGAATGAGATAAAGGAAGCCAACCTTTCCGCCTTCCTCAGAATAAAATGGAGGAAGTGTTTATTTCATAATTAGGAAGTGTATTCATTGTTTCAGGTGATCGATGTTGTCATCGATTGGTGTCATGGGTCAGCCTGACTTGGTATGGCCCGGTCTATAACCCCTATTCTCATAGATGGATGGGAGTGATCAAGTTGTCTCAACTACACAACAAATCTTAGTAAAAAGATGATCGAATTAAATAGTTTAAAAAAAAAAGTTGCCTACAATATGATAAATGACAGTAAGCATTGTGTCCAGTAACAGTTATTGAGGCTGTAGCGGTAGACCTGAGCATTCCTTCTCCTCTACGACTTTCATCCAATAATAGTCATGTGTAATGATTATATCGGAGACCGCTTTAAAAACAACAGCTTTGTCCCGTGTTCCTCTCTTGTTGCCTGGTTACAAAGCTCTATTCTCATGTCATGCAGAGTCAGAGCAGCTCAATGTCTTCATTTACATATTATTCAAATAGGCACACAAATTAGTAATTCCCCCATTGAGGTTTGGCCCTTATAGGTTAGGATTGCCTTTCTTTCGGATACTTCTGAAAGGTCACTTTCGCCACCTCTTCCAGCATCAGTAGGCTGAGCACATGTTGCTGTAATTCATTAAAGCAGCATCGTTGGTCACTAAAACTGAATTGTTTTAATAAAAATAATAAAAGTGTTTATTTAACTAACTAAATCCATTTGACGTCACTTTTTTTTATTTTACCTTTGTTTAACAAGGCAAGTCAAGAACAAATGATTATTTACAATGACTTCCTACACAGGCCAAACCCGGACAACGCTGGACCAATTGTGCGGCACCCTATGGGACTCACAATCGTGTCTGTAGTGACGCCTCAAGCACTGAGATGCAGTGTCTTAGACCACTGCGCCACTCGGGAGCACCAATGCACAGTAGCACCGACTGACCCATAAGGAATACATCAGCATCAAGTCTCAAAGGATGTGGGGGAGGTTAAACCAGCCTAGGTAGCTCAGTCTGCTTGGTGTATAGTAAAGGATGTGGGGGAGGTTAAACCAGCCTAGGTAGCTCAGTCTGCTTGGTGTATAGTAAAGAATGTGGGGGAGGTTAAACCAGCCTAGGTAGCTCAGTCTGCTTGGTGTACAGTAAAGGATGTGGGGGAGGTTAAACCAGCCTAGGTAGCTCAGTCTGCTTGGTGTACAGTAAAGGATGTGCGCGAGGTTAAACCAGCCTAGGTAGCTCAGTCTGCTTGGTGTATAGTAACGGATGTGCGGGAGGTTAAACCAGTCTAGGTAGCTCAGTCTGCTTGGTGTATAGTAACGGATGTGCGGGAGGTTAAACCAGCCTAGGTAGCTCAGTCTGCTTGGTGTATAGTAAAGGATGTGGGGGAGGTTAAACCAGCCTAGGTAGCTCAGTCTGCTTGGTGTATAGTAACGGATGTGGGAGCTGTAAATCAGTGGAACAGAACAGGGTCTTGTTACAGTGCTAACACGTTTAAATTACAAGTATGGGCAGCCTAATTTACATTAGGAAAAACAAACAGCCTCCCACTTAGAAACACCAGGATCAACACAAAGGCAATTAGTGTAGATATATTTGTATCGTATACATTTTAATACTTAATTCCACTGCCCAGAATAGCCCTGTAATAGATGGAAATACAATCGTTATCCAGACAGGGTTCCCCTGGCCGTGCCACATACTCCACCCTACCACCTGGCCCAAAAACAGGGTCACTATTTAAGGAATTGTATGCGTCAGAGTATTGGAAATACTGAAGTAAAGAGTAATGCTTTGAGTGGAAAATCTAGGGAGTCAAGGGTCTGAACCTTCCATCATCGGCAGGCCAGTATTATTGGAAATACGGAGGTGGTATGCAAAGCAATGCCTGCAGACAGAGTATTACAGACACATTCTGTCCACTGTCAGGGCAGAGTATTACAGACACATTCTGTCCACTGTCAGGGCAGAGTATTACAGACACATTCTGTCCACTGTCAGGGCAGAGTATTACAGACACATTCTGTCCACTGTCAGGGCAGAGTATTACAGACACATTCTGTCCACTGTCAGGGCAGAGTATTACAGACACATTCTGTCCACTGTCAGGGCAGAGTATTACAGACACATTCTGTCCACTGTCAGGGCAGAGTATTACAGACACATTCTGTCCACTGTCAGGGCAGAGTCTGTTCTGTCCACTGTCAGGGCAGAGTATTACAGACACATTCTGTCCACTGTCAGGGCAGAGTATTACAGACACATTCTGTCCACTGTCAGGGCAGAGTATTACAGACACATTCTGTCCACTGTCAGGGCAGAGTATTACAGACACATTCTGTCCACTGTCAGGGCAGAGTATTACAGACACATTCTGTCCACTGTCAGGGCAGAGTATTACAGACACATTCTGTCCACTGTCAGGGCAGAGTATTACAGACACATTCTGTCCACTGTCAGGGCAGGCAGACACATTCTGTCCACTGTCAGGGCAGAGTATTACAGACACATTCTGTCCACTGTCAGGGCAGAGTATTACAGACACATTCTGTCCACTGTCAAGGCAGGGTATTACAGACACATTCTGTCCACTGTCAAGGCAGGGTATTACAGACGCATGCTGTCCACTGTCAGGGCAGAGTATTACAGACACATTCTGTCCACTGTCAGGGCAGAGTATTACAGACACATTCTGTCCACTGTCAAGGCAGGGTATTACAGACACATTCTGTCCACTGTCAAGGCAGGGTATTACAGACACATTCTGTCCACTGTCAGGGCAGAGTATTACAGACACATTCTGTCCACTGTCAGGGCAGAGTATTACAGACACATTCTGTCCACTGTCAGGGCAGAGTATTACAGACACATTCTGTCCACTGTCAGGGCAGAGTATTACAGACACATTCTGTCCACTGTCAGGGCAGAGTATTACAGACACATTCTGTCCACTGTCAGGGCAGGGTATTACAGACACATTCTGTCCACTGTCAGGGCAGAGTATTACAGACACATTCTGTCCACTGTCAGGGCAGAGTATTACAGACACATTCTGTCCACTGTCAGGGCAGAGTATTACAGACACATGATGTCCACTGTCAGGGCAGAGTATTACAGACACATGATGTCCACTGTCAGGGCAGGGTATTACAGACACATGATGTCCACTGTCAGGGCAGAGTATTACAGACGCATGATGTCCACTGTCAGGGCAGAGTATTACAGACACATGATGTCCACTGTCAAGGCAGAGTATTACAGACACATGATGTCCACTGTCAAGGCAGAGTATTACAGACACATTCTGTCCACTGTCAGGGCAGAGTATTACAGACACATTCTGTCCACTGTCAGGGCATAGTATGTAAGACACATTCTGTCCACTGTCAGGGCAGAGTATTACAGACACATTCTGTCCACTGTCAGGGAGAGTATTACAGACAATGTGTCCACTGTCAGGGCAGAGTATTACAGACACATTCTGTCCACTGTCAGGGCAGAGTATTACAGACACATTCTGTCCACTGTCAGGGCAGAGTATTACAGACACATTCTGTCCACTGTCAAGGCAGGGTATTACAGACACATTCTGTCCACTGTCAAGGCAGGGTATTACAGACGCATGATGTCCACTGTCAGGGCAGAGTATTACAGACACATGATGTCCACTGTCAAGGCAGAGTATTACAGACACATGATGTCCACTGTCAAGGCAGAGTATTACAGACACATGATGTCCACTGTCAGGGCAGAGAAGCCTTGTTGTCACTAGTGGGCTAAGCTGCAAAGATAGATGTAAAACTTTCAAGCCACTGTAGAAAAAGGCCAAAACATAGGACTCATATGAATGAGTGGAGAGAAGTGAACAAAGGAGAATGTGATGAGCAGCAGGGTATTGAATTCAATAGTTACTTACTAAAGAGAATGTGATGACCAGCAGGGTATTGGGTTTAATAGTTACTTACTAAGGAGAATGTGATGACCAGCAGGGTATTGGGTTTAATAGTTACTTACTATAGAGAATGTGATGAACAGCAGGGTATTGGGTTCAATAGTTACTTACTAAGGAGAATGTGATGAGCAGCAGGGTATTGGGTTCAATAGTTACTTACTAAGGAGAATGTGATGAGCAGCAGGGTATTGGGTTCAATAGTTACCAAGGAGAATGTGATGAGCAGCAGGGTATTGGGTTCAATAGTTACCAAGGAGAATGTGATGAGCAGCAAGTTATTGGGTTCAACAGTTACTTACAAAGGAGACGCAGGCAGCTAACAACAGGATTCTGACCAGGAGATCTTCAAACTGCTCCACCACCAGCTCCCATAGGGACTTTCCTACAACACACACACACACACACACACACACACCACACAATAACAAAAGTGAAAACATGTTTAGAACTTTTGCCAAATGTATTGAAAAATAAATACATAAATATCTAACTTGTATAAGAATTTATACATGTTAGAATCACCGTTGGTAGTGATTACAGCTGTTAGTCTTTCTGTGTAAGCCACTAAGAGCTTTCCACACCTGAATTCTTCAAGCTCTGTCATGTTGATGACAGTAGTTGATCATTGCTAGACAGCCATTTGAGGCTTGCCATAGATTTTCAAGAAGAGTTAAGTCAAAACTAAGTCAAAACAATGTGTCTTGTTAATTTTTCCTGTGCTTGGCTTTTCTATTTTTCAGTTTCTTTTTTCTTTTTATCCTAAAAACTCCCCAGTCCTTACTGATGACAAGCATCCCCATAACATGATGCAGCCACCACCATGCTTGAAAATATGAAAAGTGGTACTCAGTGATGTGTCGTGTTTGCCCCAAATATAGCCCTTTATAATCAGACATGTTAATTTCAGTTTTACTTTAGTGCCTTAGTGCAAACAGGATGCATGTTTTTAATCTGTACAGGCTTCCTTCTTTTTACTCTGTCATTTAGGTTAGTATTGTGAAGTAACTACAATGTTGTTGATCCATCCTCAGTTTTCTCCTATCACAGCCATTCAACTCTGTAACTGTTTTAAAGTCACCATTGGCCTCATGGTGAAATCCCTGAGCGGTTTCCTTTCACTCTGGCAACTGAGTCAGGAAGGACGCCTGTATCTTTGTAGTGACTGGGTAAGTATAACTATAAAGTATAACTAATAACTTCACCGTGCTCAAAGGGATTTTCAATGTCTGCTTTTTAATATTTTTTTACCCATCTACCAATGGGTGCCCTTCTTTGTGAGGCGTTGGAAACCCTCCCTGGTCTTTGTGGTTGAAATTCACTGCTCGACTGGGTGACCTTACAGATAATTTTATGTGTGGGGTACAGAGATGAGGTAGTCATTCAAAAATCATGTCAAACACTATTATTGTAAAATTATTGCAACTTACGTGACTTAAGCAAATTCTTATTTCTGGACTTATTTAGGCTTGCCATAACAAAGGGGTTGCATACTTAATGACTCAAGACATTAACTTTTCATTTTTTTATTCATTTGTAAAAAACGTCTAAAAACATCATTCCACTTTGACATTATGGGGTATTGTGTGTAGGGCAGTGACACAAAATCTAAATGTAATACATTTAAAAATCTGGCTGTAACAACAAATATGTGGAGAAAGACAAGACGTGTGACTACTTTCTGAAGGCCCTGTACATATAGTCAAGTCATAAGGCTCTCCGGCTATACATCATCTTGTCACAGATACTGTACCTATAAAAACTCTTAGTCCAGGCCTGAAAGTACATCATGAGAATTGGAACCACAGTAAAACAGCACTACCCAGCCGTTGATAATATGGGACTTCTATAGGTCTATAGTTCTGTTCAGCCAGTCATTAATCCCTCTTCTACTGACAGTGTATCTATATGGGTGGTGCTTCAAGTCAGTGTGTACTCTGAGGACACACACACACACGATGCTAGGCTAAAGGGCTAATCATCAGCTTGTAAAGGAGGGGGCACTAGAATCTCACTGGAAATATCAATATTTACCTTCTTCAGCCGGAAGCTCTGTCAGTGTCACACCACCATCACGCCATCCGTGGAGGAATGGAAAGGGGAGATGGATGAAGAACAGCGAGAGAGGGAGGGGGGACAGTGAGAGAGGGAGGAGGAACAGCGAGAGAGGGAGGGGGGGTACAACGAGAGAGAGGAGGAACAGCACAAAGACAATGTTAATGATTAACAGATTCATTTAGAACAGGCTTTGAGATGCTTTTGACATGTGTAAACATTTCCACTTCATCCTGGAGCAGTTGAGTTTAAATGTATGATTACATATGAAATAAAGGAAGGCTTCTCATGACAGTGTTTCTGAACTAAAGGATTAGTGTGTTGTTACAACTCTGACGATTTAAAACAAATGTTATCCTTCAGCTCTCACCATTATCAGATCTGTGTGGGAGGGGGAGGCGTGGAGGGAGGGAGGGAGGCATGGAGGGAGGGGAGGCGTGGAGGGAGGGGGAGGCGTGGAGGGAGGGAGGGGAGGCATGGAGGGAGGGGGTGGCGTGGAGGGAGGGGGTGGCGTGGAGGGAGGGAGGGGGAGGCTTGGAGGGAGGGAGGGGAGGTATGGAGGGAGGGAGGGAGGGGAGGCATGGAGGGAGGGGGAGGGAGGGGAGGCATGGAGGGAGGGGGAGGCATTGGGCGAGGGATGGAGGGGGGGGGGATGCGTGGAGGGAGGAGGGGGAGGCGTGGAGGGAGGGGAGAAATGGAGGGAGGGGGGAGGCGTGGAGGGAGGGGGGAAGTGGAGGGAGGGGAGTCGGGGTGACTAGGAGTGAGGGACAGGCAGCACAACACCCACCACAGTGATGAGAACCTCTTTACAGCACCACATGTCCATCTATACTGGTCAGCACAACACTAAGTCACAGCTCAGGTAATGTGATGTTCTGTGTAGCTTGGTTGGTAAAGCATGGGCCTTACAGGACAGTGTGTTCAATTCCCGGGACCACCCGTACGTAAAATGTATGAACGCATGACTAAGTCACATTGGATAAAAGCACCTGCTAAATTGTGTGTGTGTATATATATATATATAAATATAAATATATAATGAAGTGCTGAACATGCTATAGCAATACACTGCCCTGTCAAGCTAAGACCTCCTGTAAGACTGGTCTATATAACCCTACTGAGATCAGGGCAAAACATTCATATTTGCAAACACAGAATGTTCTCAATAGCTACAATTTCCAGTCTTACTCCAAAGCCATGATTGAAATAGTGAAATATAAAAGCAGGATGGACATGTTTGGAAACAAACTACAGTATGACTAAGAGGAAGCAGGAAGTGGGAGAGTAAGGGCAAGAAGAAGCAGGAAGTGGGAGAGTAAGGGCGAGATGTAGCAGGAGAGTAAGGGCAAGAAGAAGCAGGCATAAGGCATTGAAAGTTTTACATGGTCATCAAACGTGATCCCACTCAGAGGGCCGAAAAGTAGAGGAACCATGACGTGACTCGCCCGGAGGAGAGCCCTTCCAAAAAACATACCCAAGCAAGACACACGCCCGCACGCCGGGAAATTAAATGTATTTTATTTCAGGACCACTAGAATTACACAGAGTTAATCAGGAGCTTTTGAATCCTTCCTACCAACTTTGATTAACCAAAAGAAAAAGAGTCTGATGATTTCAGGTTAAAATATAATTTAATGAAATCACTTTTTATTGACACGGTAGAGTACATGAATAATGTTGCAGTACAAAGAGGGGTTATTGTGCTTTGAAGAACACTGTTTCCACTAATCATGTTATCCAAGCAAGAAGTGGGAGAGTAAGGGCAAGATGAAGCAGGAGAGTAAGGGCAAGAAGAAGCAGGAAGTGGGAGAGTAAGGGTGAGATGAAGCAGGAGAGTAAGGGCAAGAGGAAGCAGGAAGTGGGAGAGTAAGGGCGAGATGTAGCAGGAGAGTAAGGGCAAGAAGAAGCAGGAAGTGGGTGAGTAAGGGCGAGATGAAGCAGGAGAGTAAGGGCAAGAAGAAGCAGGAAGTGGGTGAGTAGAGGGCGAGATGAGGAAGTAGGAGATGAGTAGGAGAGGGGCAAGAAGAAGCAGGAAGTGGGAGAGTAAGGGCAAGATGAAGCAGGAGAGTAAGGGCAAGAAGAAGCAGGAAGTGGGTGAGTAAGGGCAGGATGAAGCAGGAGAATAAGGGCAAGAAGAAGCAGGAAGTGGGTGAGTAAGGGCGAGATGAAGCAGGAGAGTAAGGGCAAGAAGAAGCAGGAAGTGGGAGAGTAAGGGCAAGATGAAGCAGGAGAGTAAGGGCAAGAAGAAGCATGAAGTGGGAGAGTAAGGGCAAGATGAAGCAGGAGAGTAAGGGCAAGAAGAAGCAGGAAGTGGGAGAGTAAGGGCAAGATGAAGCAGGAGATTAAGGGTAAGAAGAAGCAGGAAGTGGGAGAGTAAGGGCAAGATGAAGCAGGAGAGTAAGGGCAAGAAGAAGCAGGAAGTGGGAGAGTAAGGGCAAGATGAAGCAGGAGAGTAAGGGCAAGAAGAAGCAGGAAGTGGGAGAGTAAGGGCAAGATGAAGCAGGAAGTGGGAGAGTAGTTGAACAGGCAGTTAACCCACTGTTCCTAGGCCGTCATTGAAAATAAGAATTTGTTCTTAACTGACTTGCCTAGTTAAATAAAGGTAAAATACAATTTTTAAAAAGGGCAAGATGAAGCAGGGATATAACGGTCTCTGTAAAACTGGCCTATAAATATCAACTAGTGAATGCATTTCAGTCATAGCCCTACAGCTTTCTATTCCTTCTTAGTTCCAATTATTTCATCATCATCATTCTTGCCTCATACTCACACACAGTAATCTGCATTGCAACGATGATTCATTGTTTAATGAGAATAAAGTATTTCAGCAACATGCATATGGAGGCACTGGTTCCTATTGGAGCTCTGAGCTGAACATGGGAAAACCCTTTGAGGACTGTGTACTGTGTCCGAAGATCCAGAAAACTTTTCCCTGCTCTGCCAGTCTGACATAAGCCCTTTTCCCAGTTCGACAAGTGTGGAGGCAGACTATTGCTTTTATGGCAGACAGGCTGGCTGCAGTTCCTAGTTCTGCTGGTCTGAGCTGGGAAGAGAGGCTTGCTAGCTGGACGGGAAAGAGGGAGGGAGGACTGGAGGGGTTGAACAGGGTTCCCCAGCCCTCTCTGTGCCAAGGATTTCCTCCTTACTGTAGTCATCTGGGTTACGTCCGCCTCAGCCTGTTCTGAAACATTCCAACTGACTTCACCATGCCTCTATTCTTCTCCACTCTCTCTCTCAGGCTCTCAGCTTCTCATTTTCTGCCCCCCTCCCTACCAATCATGTGCTCTCCCCTGGCTATGAGACAATGAAAACAAAAGCCAGCCTGTTTATACACTACCAGTCCAACCAGAGAGGAACCACTTCCTGGTTACAGTAGCCAACAGAAGAAAGAGGTTCCATGTCCAAGTACATGGCCAGCAAACCTGAGCTTAGGTAGTATTTGAAATCATTTGAAATACGTTAGCTGGGCTTGATCAAGCCTGGCACAATGGAATAGTTGAAAAAGTGGAAACCCTGAAAATGCTTAAAGTATTTGAAAGACTTCAAATAGTATTTGAACCCAGGTCTGATGGCCAGTAACAGACAGCCTGGAGAAGCACCAGGAAACGTAACATCCGTCACCACTAGGACATGGGATGTGCTGAGTCAGTAGCTTTCACTACAACTTCCTACCACACACACACACACACACACACCTTTAAATTTCTCCTCTGCCTAATGATTAGAGCTGTAACGGTTTCAGACTAAAACTACAAGGTCATCATATGGAAAGCACAGCAATAGGGCTAGATTATTGAGGTCCTCTCAGTCTCAACTGCAAATAGGTGGACGTTTCCAAAACAGTTGCCATGACTACTTGGCTTGTGGAAACTACTGGAAAACAGTGTTTCATTGGGTAACGTCGCCAACGCCTGCCGAAAATAACACAAAATAACTGTTAAGCAACGCATTTTAGGACCTTGATACATTCCGACACTACACACTAGGTCTGCATCAAAATTGCACCCTATTCTCAATATAGTGCACCAGCAGAGACCAGCAGAGTAACCCCATAGACTAAATAGTTAAAAAATTTGACCAGAGCACCATTAAGGGAATAGGTCAAAATGTGGTTCACAAATTTATTATAGATTTTTTAACTAGGCAAGTCAGTTAAGAACAAATTCTTACTTTACAATGACTGCCTACCCCGGGCCAAACCCAAACCCGGGCAACGCTGGGCCAATTGTGCGCCGCCCTATGGGACTCCCAATCACTGCCGGTTGTGATACAGCCTGGAATCGAACCATGGTCTGTAGCGACACCTCTAGCACTGAGATGCAGTGCCTTAGACCGCTCCGCCACTCGGAAGCCCTCGGAAGGTCAGTTGGGATGCGCACTGGCTCTCTAGGCATCTAACAGCAAGTGCAGCATAGTAACCCCATAGACTAAATAGTTAAAAAGCTAATCTCTGAAACCGAGGGAACTGGTACTGGCTTTTATAGTGGGGTAATAAGCAGGTGGTCAGGAGATGCCCTCCGTTGTCCTAGTGATGCATTCAAGAAAACAGACAGAGTTAGTCAAAGAAATAGCAGCCAGTCAGCGGCTGTGGCAAAAGGCCATAGAGAACAGAGCAGTCAGCAAGCATTCGAACTCTCTCTCTCTCGGTCGGTCTCATAGTTAAAGACCTTGCAGCAGGACTGACTGTGGCTAAGGTCTGTGAAAACAGGTCAGGTCTAGAAATGACACAAAGGTGAACTCTGGTGACCTTCCTCTACCCCCACTGTAAATCTACATACATTAACCAGAGGACGTATTAGATGTGAATGGTAAGTGTCAGACGTATCATTGACTGGCAGTCTATGATCGTATCTACTCAGTGGATGTCACTCATTTAATATAAATGGAGAGTGCACCTTCCTTCCCAGGAGAGGCTGGAGGCTGACTTAGTGTTTAAGGGTAGTTGGGTCTGTCTCCCTCCCAGTCTTTGTGTGTGTGTGAATGCCTGTCTCTCCGGTTTTGTGCGTGAGAGACAGAGACACGGCAGAGGATTTGGCAGAGAGCTCACCCGTGGCCTGGAGCGATGTAACGTTACTAGAGTTGTGGTGAGTGGACTGGGAGAGCCTACCTGGTCCAACTGTGGCTCGCACTACTCACTACTACTCTTGGCATGAGAAGCGGCCATTTTGGGTTGTTAAACTCAAGATGTAGATGTATTTCTCCATTAATATATCTAAAGTAACAACTACACAAATGTGCCAAACAAATGAACCAAATAAAGGATCAGTACCTCAGGCATGGGGGGGGTCTCTAGGGCTGGGCGGTGTGTGTAGTAAAATACGGCGCACACACACACACACACACAGTTGAGCTGCTTCACCAGAGCCAACCAACTACCACCTGGGATACCATCAGGCCCCTCAACAAGACAGCAGTAAGAACCAACCACATGATCAAATCAAATCAAATTTTATTTGTCACATACACATGGTTAGCAGATGTTAATGCGAGTGTAGCGAAATGCTTGTGCTTCTAGTTCCGACAATGCAGTAATAACGAACAAGTAATCTAACTAACAATTCCCAAAAACAACTACTGTCTTATACACAGTGTAAGGGGATAAAGAATATGTACATAAGGATATATGAATGAGTGATGGTACAGAGGAGCACTGACAGATAGTAGAAGGGTCTGTGTGTAGCTCAATGCTGCCTCTGCTTAGCTCAGTGATTCAACATCCATCTCCAGAAGGCCTCTGAGTGTGACTGACTTATTTTACCTTTATTTAACCAGGTAAGCCAGTTGAGAACAAGTTCTCACGTACAACCGCGACCTGGCTAAGATAAAGCAAAGCGACAAAAACAGAGTTACACATGGAATAAACAAGCATATAGTCAAGAACAGAATAGGAAGAAAAAAGTCTATATACAGTGTGTGCAAATGAGGTGAGATAAGGGAGGTAAGGCAATAAATAGGCCATAGTGGGAAAGTAATTAGAATTTAGTCATTAAATACTGGAGTGATAGATGTGCAGAAGATGAATGTGCAAGTAGAGCTACTGAGGTGCAAAGGAGCAACAACAACAAAAAAATAACAATATGGGGATGAGGTAGTTGGATGGGCTATTTACAGATGGGCTATGTACAGGTGCAGTGAACTGTGAGCTGCTCTGACAGCTGGAGCTTAAAGTTAGTGAGGGAGATATGAGTCTCCAGCTTCAGTGATTTTTGCAGTTCGTTCCAGTCATTGGCAGCAGGGATCTGGAAGGAGAGGTGGCCAAAGGAGGAATTGGCTTTGAGGGTGACCAGTAAAATATATCTGTTGGAGCGCCTGCTACGGGTGGGTGCTGCTATGGTGACCAGTGAGCTGCGATAAGGTGGGGTTTTACCTAGCAAAGACTTATAGATGACCTGGAGCCAGTGGGTTTGGTGAAGAATATGAAGAGAGGGCCAGCCATCGAGAGCATACAGGTCGCAGTGGTGGGAAGTATATGGGGCTTTGGTGACAAAACAGATGGCACTGTGATTGACTGCATCCAATTTGCTGAGTAGAGTGTTGAGGCTATTTTGTAAATGACGTCGCCGAAGTCAAGGATCAGTAGGATAGTTTTACGAGGGTGTTTGGTGACTGAAGGAGGCTTTGTTGCAAAATAGGAATTTGATTTTGGATTGGAGATGCTTAATGTGAGTCTGGAAGGAGAGACACCTAGGTATTTGTAGATGTCCACAAATTGTAAGTCAGAACCATCCAGAGTAGTGATGCTGGACCGGCAGGCAGGTGAAGCGCATGCATTTAGCTTTACTTGCATTTAAGAGCAGTTGGAGGCCACAGAAGGAGAGTTGTATGGCATTGAAGCTCATCTGGAGGTTAGTTAACACAGTGTCCAAAGAAGGGCCAGAAGTACGCAGAATGGTGTCGTCTGCGTAGAGGTGGATCAGAGAATCACCAGCAGCAAGAGCGACATCATTGATATATACAGAGAAAAGAGTCGGCCCGAGAATTGAACCCTGTGGCACCCCCATAGAGACTGCCAGAGGTCCGGACAACAGCCCCTCCCGTTTGACACACTGATCTCCATCTGAAAATTAGTTGATGAACCAGGCAAGGCAGTCATTTGAGAAACCAAGGCTGTTGAGTCTGCTGATAAGAATGTGGTGATTGACAGTGTCGAAATCCTTGGCCAGGTCTATGAATGCACAGTATTTCCCCTTATCGATGGAGGTTATGATATCATTTAGGACCTTGAGCGTGGCTGAGGTGCACCCATGACCAGCTCGGAAACCAGATTGCATAGCGGAGAAGGTATGGTGGGATTCGAAATGGTCGGTGATCTGTTTGTTAACTTGGCATTTAGAATATTTTAGAAAGGCAGGGCAGCATATATATAGGTCTGTAGCAGTTTGGATCTAGAGAGTGTCTCCCCCTTTGAATAGGGGGGATGACTGTGGCAGCTTTCCAATCTTTAGGGATCTCAGACTATACGAAAGAGAGGTTGAACAGGCTAGAAATAGTGGTTGCAACAATTGCGGCAGATCATTTTAGAAAGAGAGGGTCCAGATTGTCTAGCCCTGCTGATTTATAGGGGTCCAGATTTTGCAGCTCTTTCAGAACATCAGCTATCTGGATTTGGGTGAAGGAGAAATGGGAGAGGCTTGGGCAATTTGCTGTGGGGGGAGCAGGGTTGTTGACCGGGGTAGGGGTAGCAAGGTGGAAAGCATGGCCAGCCGTAGAAAAATGCTTATTGAATTTCTCAATTATAGTGGATTTATCGGTGGTGACAGTGTTTCCTAGCCTCAGTGCAGTGGGAGGAGGTGTTCTTATTCTCCATGGACTTTACAGTGTCTCAGAACATTTTGGAGTTTGTGCTGCAGGATGCCAATTTCTGTTTGAAAAAGCTAGTCTTTGCTTTCCTAACTGCCTGTGTATATTGGTTCCTAACTTCCATGAAAAGTTGCATAACGCGGGGGCTATTCGATGCTAATGCAGTACGCCACAGGATGTTTTTGTGCTGGTCAAGGGCAGTCAGGTCTGGAGTGAACCACGGGCTATATCTGTTCCTGGTTCTATATTTTTTGAATGGGGCATGCTTATTTAATATTGTGAGAAAATCACTTTTAAAAGAATACCCAGACATCCTCTACTGACAGAATTAGGTCAATATCCTTCCAGGATACCCAGGCCAGGTCGTTTAGAAATGCCTGCTCGCTGAAGTGTTTTAGGGAGCGTTTTGACAGTGATGAGGGGTGGTCGTTTGAACGCAGACCCATTACGGACGCAACCAATGAGGCAGTGATCGCTGAGATCCTGGTTGAAGACAGCAGAGGTGTATTTGGAGGGCAAGTTGGTCAGGATGCTATCTAAGAGGGTGCCCATGGTTACGGATTTGGGGTTGTACCTGGTAGGTTCATTGATAATTTGTGTGAGATTGAGTGCATCAAACTTAAATTGTAGGATGGCCGGGGTGTTAAGCATGTCCCAGTTTAGGTCACCTAACAGCAAAAGCTCTGAAGATAGATAGGGTGGCAATCAATTCACATATGGTGTCCAGGGCACAGCTGGCGGCAGAAGGTGGTTTATAGCAAGCGGCAACAGTGAGAGACTTGTTTCTGGAAAGGTGGATTTTTAAAAGTAGAAGCTCAAATTGTTTGGGCACAGACCTGGATAGCATGACAGAACACTGCAGTAGATTGCAACTCCGCCCCCTTGTAGGCCTACCTGCCTGTCAAAAGAAAAAAAGTTACCATGAGATGATCGGTCTACGGCCTTATAGCTGAGGTCTGTGCTCCATTTTGAGACGGGCGGTCTGTCCCCACCCTGAACATTGGTGATTCATCATGCAGAGACAAGGCAATAGAGAAGCTACATTTAGACATCAAATATCATTTAACAGTTCTATTCCATTCATAAACTCAGCAAAAAAAGAAATGTCCCTTTTTCAGGACCCTGTCTTTCAAAGACAATTTGTAAAAATCCAAAGAACTTCACAGATCTCATTGTAAAGTGTTTAAACACTGTTTCCCATGCTTGTTCAATGAACCATAAACAATTAATGAACATGCACCTGTGGAACGGTCGTTAAGACACTAAGAGCTTACAGACGGTAGGCAATTAAGGTCACAGTTATGAAGACTTAGGACACTAAATAGGCATTTCTACTGACTCTGAAAAACACTAAAAGAAGGATGCCCAGGGTCCCTGCTCATCTGCGTGAACAGGCCTTAGGCATGCTGCAAGGAGGCATGAGGACTGCAGATGTGGCCAGGGCAATACATTGCAATGTTCGTACCAAGAGACACCTAAGACAGCGTTACAGGGAGACAGGACGGACAGCTGATCGTCCTCGCAGTGGCAGACCACGTGTAACAACACCTGCACAGGATTGGTACATCCGAACATCACACCTGTACCTGTCCCGCAGGATGGCAATAACAATTGCCCAAGTTACACCAGGAACACAAAATTCCTCCATCAGTGCTCAGACTGTCCGCAATAGGCTGAGAGAGGCTGGACTGAGGGCTTGTAGGCCTGTTGTAAGGCAGGTCCTCACCAGACACCACCGGCAACAACATCGCCTATGGGCACATACCCACAGTCGCTGGACCAGACAGGGCTGGCAAAAAGTGCTCTTCACTGAGGAGTCGCAGTTTTGTCTCACCAGGGGTGATGGTCGGATTTGCGTTTATGGTCGAAGGAATGAGCGTTACACCGAGGCCTGTACTCTGGAGCGGGATCGAATTGGACGTGGCGGGTCCATCATGGTCTGGGGCGGTGTGTCACAGCATCATCGGACTGAGCTTGTTCTCATTGCAGGCAATCTCAACGCTGTGCGTTGCAGGGAAGACATCCTCCTCCCTCATGTGCTACCCTTCCTGCAGGCTCATCCTGACATGACCCTGCAGCATGACAATGCCATCAGCCATACTGCTCGTTCTGTGCGTGATTTCCTGCAAGACTGGGAACTTGCAGGTGCCTTGGTGGAAGAGTGGGGTAACATCTCACAGCAAGAACTGGCAAATCTGGTGCAGTCCATGAGGAGGAGATGCACTGCAGTACTTAATGCAGCTGGTGGCCACACCAGATACTGACAGTTCCTTTTGATTTTGAACCCCCCCCTTTGTTCAGGGACACATTATTCCATTTCTGTTAGTCACATGTCTGTGGAACGTGTTCAGTTTACGTCTCAGTTGTTGAATCTGGTTATGTTCATACAAATATTTACATATGTTAAGTTTGCTGAAAATAAACGCAGTGGACAGTGAGAGGACGTTTCTTTTTTTGCTGAGTTTTATAAATAATTTATTATAATTTACCGGCTTCTCAGCTATTTATACTGGGAAAAGGGAGTAGTTTTGGGTCGTAAATCTTTGTAACCAGGTTTCCGCCATTCAACCCTAGTCTGTTTTATGTAGGGTTTTATGTAGGGTAGGGTCTGTGTTTTACGTAGGGGTAGGGTCTGTGTTTTACGTAGGGTAGGGTCTGTGTTTTACATAGGGTAGGGTTTTACGTAGGGTAGGGTTAGGGTCTGTGTTTTACATAGGGTGGGGTTAGGGTCTGTGTTTTACGTAGGGATAGGGTCTGTGTTTTACGTAGGGTAGGGTCTGTGTTTTACGTAGGGTAGGGTCTGTGATTTACGTAGGGTAGGGTCTGTGTTTTAGGGTCTGTGTTTTACGGGGTAGGGTCTGTGATTTACGTAGGGTTAGGGTCTGTGTTTTACATAGGGTAGGGTCTGTGATTTACGTAGGGTTAGGGTCTGTGTTTTACATAGGGTAGGGTCTGTGTTTTACGTAGGGTAGGGTTAGGGTCTGTGTTTTACGTAGGGTAGGGTTAGGGTAGGGTTAGTCTGTTTTTACGTAGGGTTAGGGTTAGGGTCTGTGTTTTACATAGGGTAGGGTTAGGGTCTGTGTTTTACGTAGGGTAGGGTTAGGGTCTGTGATTTACGTAGGGTAGGGTTAGGGTCTGTGATTTACGTAGGGTTAGGGTGTGTGTTTTACAGGGTTAGTGTGTGTTTTACATAGGGTAGGGTCTGTGATTTACGTAGGGTAGGGTTAGGGTCTGTGTTTGTTTTATGGGTAGGGTTAGGGTGTGTGTTTTACGTAGGGTAGGGTTAGGGTTAGTGTGTTTTACGTAGGGTAGGGTTAGGGTGTGTGTTTTACGTAGGGTAGGGTTAGGGTGTGTGTTTTACGTAGGGTAGGGTTAGGGTTGTGTTTTACGGGGTAGGGTTAGGGTGTTTTTTACGTAGGGTAGGGATAGGGTCTGTGTTTAACGTAGGGGTAGGGTTAGGATCTGTGTTTAAGGGTTAGGGTCGTGTTTTAGGGTAGGGATAGGGTCTGTGTTTTACGTAGGGTAGGGTTAGGGTCTGTGTTTAACGTAGGGGTAGGGTTAGGGTCTGTGTTTTACGGGTAGGGTTAGGGGTCTGTGTTTTACGTAGGGTTAGGGTTAGGGTCTGTGTTTTAGGGTTAGGGTCTGTGTGTTTTACGTAGGGTAGGGTTAGGGTCTAGGGTAGGGTTAGGGTCTGTGTTTTACGTAGGGTAGGGTAGGGTCTGTGTTTTACGTAGGGTAGGGTTAGGGTCTGTGTTTTTACGTAGGGTTAGGGTCTGTGTTTTACCTAGGGTAGGGTAGGGTCTGTGTTTTACCTAGGGTAGGGTAGGGTCTGTGTTTTACCTAGGGTAGGGTTAGGGTCTGTGTTTTTACCTTAGGGTAGGGTAGGGTCTGTGTTTTACGTAGGGTAGGGTTAGGGTCTGTGTTTTACGTAGGGTCTGTAGGGTCTGTGTTTTTACGTAGGGTTAGGGTTTTACGTAGGGTCTGTGTTTTTACCTACCTAGGGTAGGGTAGGGTCTGTGTTTTACATAGGGTAGGGTTAGGGTCTGTGTTTTACCTAGGGTCTGTGTTTTAGGGGCAGGGCTAGGGTCTGTGTTTTACATAGGGTAGGGTTAGGGTCTGTGTTTTACCTAGGGTAGGGTTAGGGTCTGTGTTTTACCTAGGGTAGGGTTAGGGTCTGTGTTTTACCTAGGGTAGGGTTAGGGTCTGTGTTTTACCTAGGGTAGGGTTAGGGTCTGTGCTTTACCTAGGGTCTGTGTTTTAGGGTTAGGGTCTGTGTTTTACCTAGGGTTAGGGTCTGTGTTTTACATAGGGTAGGGTTAGGGTCTGTGTTTTACGTAGGGTAGGGTTAGGGTCTGTGTTTTACATAGGGTAGGGTTAGGGTCTGTGTTTTACGTAGGGTAGGGTTAGGGTCTGTGTTTTACGTAGGGTAGTGGTTAGGGTCTGTGTTTTACGTGTTTTACGTAGGGTAGGGTAGGGTTAGGGTCTGTGTTTTCTTTGTTTACGTAGGGTAGGGTTAGGGTCTGTGTTTTACGTAGGGTAGGGTTAGGATCTTTGTTTAACGTAGGGTAGGGTTAGGGTCTGTGTTTTACGTAGGGGTAGGGTCTGTGTTTTACGTAGGGTAGGGTTAGGGTGTGTGTTTTACGTAGGGTAGGGTTAGGGTGTGTGTTTTACGGGTCTAGGGTAGGGTTAGGGTCTGTGTTTTACGTAGGGTAGGGTTAGGGTGTGTGTTTTACGTAGGGTAGGGTTAGGGTGTGTGTTTGTGTGTTTTACGTAGGGTTAGGGTTAGGGTTAGGGTGTGTGTTTTACGTAGGGGTAGGGTTAGGGTCTAGGGTGTGTTTTACGTAGGGTAGGGTTAGGGTGTGTTTTACGTAGGGTAGGGTTAGGGTGTGTGTTTTACGTAGGGTAGGGTTAGGGTCTGGGTGTTTTACCTAGGGTAGGGTAGGGTTAGGGTGGGTTAGGGTGTGTTTTACGTAGGGTAGGGTTAGGGTGTGTGTTTTACGTAGGGTAGGGTTAGGGTGTGTGTTTTACGTAGGGTAGGGTTAGGATCTGTGTTTAACGTAGGGTAGGGTTAGGGTCTGTGTTTTACGTAGGGTAGTGGTAGGGTCTGTGTTTTACGTAGGGTAGGGTTAGGGTGTGTGTTTTACGTAGGGTAGGGTTAGGGTCTGTGTTTTACCTAGGGTAGGGTTAGGGTCTGTGTTTTACGTAGGGTAGGGTTAGGGTCTGTGTTTAACGTAGGGTAGGGTCTGTGTTTTACATAGGGTTAGGGTCTGTGTTCTACAAACATTAAGTCAGCAATCCCAGCCAGACGACAGAGTCAGCCTGCTGGCCCATTTCTCTTACACAAACACAGGGGTACAAAAAAGCCTTTTTTAAACCACCCCCCATGTGGGTGCGAGCTGCAAATACAAGTCACCACTCACACACGTTCTCAAAGCAACATCCTTTGTCATAGTACGTTCAGCGTGCAGAGGGGTCTGTCTGTCTTCTTTCACTACACACACGCTCAGAGTCGCGGTCTTCACAAGTAACACCAGCAGACAAAAAGAGAAGTTGTAAATATTCTTGTGAATGACACACTACATGTTACCGGATGGGTGTGGGTGCGTGTGGTGTGGCCTGAAGCAGCAAGGACACTAAGCGCGAGTCCCACTGGTCTGTGTGGACAGAAGGTCCTCTTAACATGAAGGAAAGAACTGAAATATACTCTGCTTGCTAGTGTTTGTCACCGTTTGTAACAATTAAAACCAACTCATTAAGTGACAACCAATGTTTTTGACCATGTTAATGTCATCAACCCACCCAAATATTTCAGCTTTGAGTATGTAAAACACAGGGTTAAAACTTTTGCGGTCACAAAACAAAATGTCCTCCCCCATACAGTTTCAGAAAAAAAGGAGACATGGCTTCCACAATGACACCACAGGTTTTGACTAGGGGTAAGACAGGCCTTACTGAATGGGTGTGCTATGCTAGGATAACAGTAACACCAAGGCACAACGCACCTCTGACACTACCAACGGTGACAATGTATCATCTAAAACGGAGGAGTCCCCCTTACATAGCCCATGGTCGTGATCTGAGAATACTGTAGAAAAAGAAAAAAAAATTCCAATAGAAAACAACTATAAATCCAGATAGTCCACTTTAGTTTCCATTCAGTGCCTAACGATCCCTCCATCCAGGAGTTCCAGAGCCAGACAAAGTGTGAAACAGGCCTCGCGTCCTGTACTGGCGTAGGAATGTTATGTCTGTGTCAAAGAAACTGGCCGATATATCTTCCCCAGGAATGTTGCCAGTACCTGCTACAGCCGAGCAGATAGCTTGAAGGAACAAGGGGCTTCCCTAGTTCATAACCTTTTTTCTTTTTTTTTCTCGAGTTACTCCTAAATTACATTATAAATATTCAGAAATATTGCCCTCATGCACAGCGGATTATTTATTTACCCTTTTTTTAACCAGGTAAACTGACTGAGAACATATTCTCTTTGATAATTAGGCTTATGGCCTTACAAGTTCCCCAAGCCCAAAAGCACTGCCATACAGCAATAGCCTACCTAATCCTGTTTGTGTTCACCAGTAAGAGATTAGTTTGCAGGACTTGTCTACAGGTATAATAATAAACAAACTACAGAACAGCTCCTGTATTCTCCCTGTGAAAACCATCTCGGTGTCAGAGAGCGAGAAGTAATCATGGAGGGTTTGTAATAGATGTCGACCGATTATGATTTTTCAACGCCGATACCGATTATTGGAGGCCCCAAAAAGCCGATACCGATTAATCGTCCGATTTTTCATATTTTTTATTTGTAATAATGACAATTACAACAACACTGAATGAACACTTATTTTAACTTAATATAATACATCAATAAAATCAATTTAGCCTAATGAAACATGTTAAATTTGGTTTAAATAATGCAAAAACAAAGTGTTGGAGAAGAAAGTAAAAGTGCAATATGTGCTATGTAAGTAAGCTAACGTTTCAGTTCCTTGCTCAGAACATGAGAACATATGAAAGCTGGTGGTTCCTTTTAACTTGAGGCTTCAATATTCCCAGGTAAGAAGTTTTAGGTTGTAGTTATTATAGGAATATTTCCCACTATATAATTTGCATTTCATTAAACTTTGGCTATTGGATGTTCTTATAGGCACTTTAGTATTGCCAGTGTAACAGTATAGCTTCCGTCCCTCTCCTCGCTCCTCCCTGGGCTCGAACCAGCAACACAACGACAACAGCCACCCTCGAAGCAGCGTTACCCATGCAGAGCAAGGGGAACAACTACTAGAAGGCTCAGAGCGAGTGACGTTTGAAATGCTATTAGCGCGCGCTAACTAGCTAGCCATTTCACTTCGGTTACACCAGCCTCATCTCGGGAGTTGACAGGCTTGAAGTCATAAACAGCGCAATGCTTGATGCACAACGAAGAGCTGCTGGCAAAACGCCCGAAAGTCCAGTTTGAATTCATGTTTACGCGCCTGCTTCTGCCTACCACCGCTCAGTCAGATACTTAGATACTTGTATGCTTAGTCAGAGTATATGCAACGCAGGACACGCTAGATAATATCTAGTAATATCATCAACCATGTGTAGTTAACTAGTGATTATGATTGATGGTTTTTTATAAGATAAGTTTAATGCTAGCTAGCAACTTAACTTGGCTTACTGCATTTGCGTAACAGACGGTCTCCTTGTGGAGTGCAACGAGAGAGAGGCAGGTCGTTATTGCGTTGGACTAGTTAACTGTAAGGTTGCAAGATTGGTTCCCCTGAGCTGACAAGGTGAAAATCTGTTGTTCTGCCCCTGAACGAGGCAGTTAACCCACTGTTCCTAGGCCATCATTGAAAATAAGAATGTGTTCTCAACTGACTTGCCTGGTTAAACAAAAGGTATAAAAAAAAAATGTAAGAATAAAATACCACAACAACAAAAAAAGTCGGAGCCCAAAAATACAGATTTCTGATTGTTATATGAAAACGTGAAATCGGCCCTAATTAATCGGCCATTCCAATTAATCAGTCGACCTCTAGTTTGCAACAGAAAAGCACGCCACCCACACACTTTGAACAGCGGCTCCCTCCCTGCAACCATCACCAAACTCATTGGCGTGAGTCGCTGTAACCAACTTGGTAATCCAAGTACCGTGAGTCGTTGCTGTCAACTACAAAAGGCAGGCTGTGGTGGGTTTGTCGGCAGAGGGGAACGAGACGTTCAGTGTGCCACATACACCACTCAGCTGAGACATGTAGCTATTAAAACTTAAAATAACACTTCCTTTTCCTTGTGTTGTTGGCTGTGAGGGATTAGAGAGCGGGACATTGGTCACGTTCAGCAGGAAATACACAGTTGAACTTTGCAGATAGACATTTCATGAACAGAACTGACAAGATTGCTTCTTCTACATGTCCGAGAGGCATGTTTGTTCCACAGAATATATTTATATCTGAACGTTCCACAACGTTGTGCCCTACTGAACGGAACCCTGGTTTACAGCCAAGAGAGGAAAGGGTATTCCCTTAAGCAAACATATCTACGAGCACACACACACACACACACAAACACACACACACACACGGGAAGTCAGTTCACAACTAGCAACGAAAGATGTGTAACCAGATGTTTCTTTTTCCATGAAGTCGTCACAGCAACACACAGATCTCTGGGTAGGTTTCGCTCCGTGCAACAAAGGACTGCTGGTTCTCTCTAATGATACAGCACAGCAGCCCTCCTCTATAGCGAAAAGGCACCAGCCACCATGCAAAAAATAATCAGGCCAAAGACTCAGGACCATTGTAAAGGTGCCAAGTTCAGTAAAATATCCATTAAGCAGCACCACGTCTACATCTGATTAAGGATTTTGCAGAAGGCTTTGATCCATTACGTCCACAGAGGAAAAGACGTGAACCATTATACTGCATCATCAACAGGTTGTAGCCTATAGAAACACCCCTTTGAGCACATTGAGGGATGGTCCTGGATATTTGTTCTCAGTGCAGATTTCACACAAGTCAGCGCTGTTGTTCCGCGCTGTTGTTCCCCTTCCTCCCAGAAGTAGATGAAAAAAGTTTCCTCAACTTATGAATGTTATCATTCCACTAAGGCACCACTATGGTGGCATCCAGAATTAATGGTGGTGCAATAGTGGAATTAATGGTGGTGCCACAGTGGAATCCAGAATTAATGGTGGTGCCATAGTGGAATCCAGAATTAATGGTGGTGCAATAGTGTAATTAATGGTGGTGCCATAGTGTAATCCAGAATTAATGGGGGTGCCATAGTGGAATCCAGAATTAATGGTGGTGCAATAGTGTAATTAATGGTGGTGCCATAGTGGAATTAATGGTGGTGCCATAGTGGAATTAATGTTGGTGCCATAGTGGAATAGAATTAATGGTGGTGCAATAGTGGAATTAATGGTGGTGCCACAGTGGAATTTAATGGTGGTGCCATAGTGGAATTAAATTAATGGTGGTGCCATAGTGTAATTAATGGTGGTGCCAGTGGAATTAATGGTGGTGCCATAGTGGAATTAATGGTGGTGCCATAGTGGAATCCAGAATTAATGGTGGTGCAATAGTGTAATTAATGGTGGTGCCATAGTGTAATCCAGAATTAATGGTGGTGCCATAGTGTAATTAATGGTGGTGCCATAGTGTAATTAATGGTGGTGCCACAGTGGAATCCAGAATTAATGGTGGTGCAATAGTGTAATTAATGGTGGTGCAATAGTGGAATTAATGGTGGTGCCATAGTGGAATTAATGGTGGTGCCATAGTGGAATTAATGGTGGTGCCATAGTGGAATTAATGGTGGTGCCATAGTGGAATTAATGGTGGTGCCATAGTGGAATTAATGGTGGTGCCATAGTGGCATCCAGAATTAATGGGGGTGCCATAGTGGCATCCAGAATTAATGGGGGTGCCATAGTGGCATCCAGAATTATCACAAAATGCCAGTATCTTCCCCTTGATACAGTAGCCTACCATGGCATGAGTGTGTAACTTCAAACCTAGAGTATTAACCATGCGTATTACAACTAATGGGGTTGACATGGAAACAGGTAAATCAAGTTCTCTCTATCAGTTGTGTATTTTACAGAATTATTCCACAGAAACACTTCCTCCTTATCAACTTGATTGACTGCCTCTCATGTGAAATATCCATTCACATGAAATAGTAGACTGTCTATAGCAGGAATGACATGTAATAATATGTTACTTATTTATCTTTAAATGAAAGGGTGAATAGTTGTTCTCCAATTAGCTCAAGACTAACGTTACTCCTTAGTCCAAGGACCTTACATGTTCTGTTTAAAGGGCGAATTGGCTCTGGAAGTGAAAACATCCAAATACTCCCTCCTCTATAAACGGGAGTCGATTACCAAATGAGTTACGGGTCTAGACACATAAATCCCTGTACTTTTAATTTCACATGAAAACATTTTTTTTTTATGCAAAAACGCACACTTACTGTATGTACACTGTTTTAACGTAGTTGCAGCCGACAGTATTTTTCAGTGACAACACGTTTGTGGCGTCCATCTTTCGTTTACACACAGGTGTTCGGAAGAGCCAGAAAGCTCATTTGCACAGGTAGTCCACGGTCTTCTGTCTGTTTTCCGTAGAAAAGCGCTGTAACATGGAAATATGGCTACGTGGGACCCTAACCCTATAGAAAAAGGTATGTATCACTTTTACCTTTTAAAAATATATATAATTATGTATCGCTGATATGAAAATATAAGGTAATTTTGCTTCTATTGCAAGCGATGCATGTTAACGTCCAGACCCGAGCATCGAACAAACCCCCCGTATAGAATGTGCCTTAGTCCAATGACTATGTGTAATGTAATGGAACACAGTCAAGATCAAAAAGCTAGATGGTACCATAATGTGTAAAGGCTATTCCTATTGTTGACTATAGCCCCAAATGAAATGGTTACAGTATTGCACTTATAGCCTTTACCCTTTCTTAATTAATAATTGTCGTTGATGAACGTGCCATAATACTAGTCTACAAGCCCCCCAAAAAAAAAAAAAAAATACATGCATGCATATGCTTTACAAAACCGATGCGATAGACGTCCAGCCTAAATACGGGTGTTACAATAATAGCATTTTCTATTAATCTGGTTGAAGGTTGTAATAGTTATCCGTGATAAGGAGCGTTCGGGTTCCGTGCGTTGTTACACACAACTTTGTTTAAAGCGAGAAACTCAATGTAGCTCAGTGAAGTGTGATAAAAACAATGAAAACAACGGACAGTAGCGTCAAGCATAAGATCAGTCAAAAGATGTAGGGTGGAAGGAACATTTGCAGGATGTATGCGACAGATATTCGTGTTTTTCAATAAGGTGCGGGGAAATCATTTTAACCAATTTCCCTAAACTACTCAATGAAATCCGTGACCGTGGTAAAATTACAACTTCCCTAAACTGTGCAATGATATTGGATATATTGGATATACTGTGGAAAAATGGCATTTAACACTCAACCAGGTAAACTGAATAACAGTAAACAGCAACAATGTTACTCACCGTTCGGTCCATATTTTTCAAAATTAGATTTCACTTGTTCAAGTGTGAGTCCAGTGTTTTCGTTCACACCGAAGTTCTCTAAAACTTCAGATGCGGATTTCGTGTGCGCGCTATCCATCTCGGAGGGAGAACAGACTAACTAAACAATTAAATTAAAAGGCATGTAGTTAAATATGGAATATCTATTACGACAATAAAGGTCTAATATACAGTCGTTTTCCACCGATGTGCCTTGCGTTCAGACTGCCAAGCGGAGGTGGCTCTGCCTGCTAGACGGTCACCTGCCTCCTCTTCTGCGAGCCGACAATTGGAGCTGTACGGCCGGATTCCTTTTCAAGACAACTATATTGCCCAATAGATCCTACTGCAGTCAGCACTTCATCAAACCACAAGGTGTGATATGTTCGGACTGCGTAGGGACCGCCTCTCTCGTGAGTGAGCGTGTTCGAACACTCGCTTGCCTTCCTATTGGTTGTCATTACCTGAGTGTAAAGCTCTGCTAAAGCCCGTGTCTTCTCGGTTTCAGGCCTATGGTTCTTATGCACCGCATATGAAAAGTCACAGGAGGTAATACTATGTCATTCTCCAGATACAAATGTTTCATATGTCATCAGTTCATGCTTGGGGTTATGGATCTCTTCCCTTTTGGCACATCATCTTGTGCAAAGAAAGTCTCACTTTTAAAAGCTCTTAATATGTTACTCATACCCCAAAAATGTGGTTGACTCGTCCTATACTTGTATTTATGACAAAAGCATAAATGAGAGGGGGAAAAAAAAACACTTACGGATGACGTCATGTTTTTGTGTGAGACGTCTCATTGGCTGAGCTGCCCAATCAGCTGTTTACTTGTCAGTAATACTTTTATTGACCAGTATATGCCCAGACTATTCTGTTGTTGTGATATGGCCATACCATTCTAACACAGAAAAGCTGTTTTAAAACATATTTAATTATAATTTTTTTTAAGGAGAACTATTTCACTCATATTGTAATTTATTATATATAATATTTCTGGAAACACTGGACAGTTTATTTAAAAGTCTCCTAAACACAATTGCAGAAAATGAGACTTTCCTGATTTTGTACTTCTTGGAATAGCTGTAGTCTACATCTCTGGAAATAGTTTGCCAATTGAGTGTAATCAAATGTTGACTAATCTAATGCCGACACGTAACTCCTACATAGCACTTCACTTCACACTATGAGCTAGTTAGGTAAGTGAGTTACTGTCCTTGAACAGTGTGCACCTGGGTCATCCTTGAATCCAGGGCCGGCCCTTGCGGCAACCCCCCTTAACAGCAGAGAGAAAAAACAATGTTTTAAAGTTAAATCAATTCTACACCTTTTAACATGGGGTGCAGAGTTTTCCATTTTAAAGCAAGTTTTATGCAATTCTACACATTTCGCCATTGGGCAGAGAGAAAATGTAGCAATTATATAACAAATTTCATGAAATTCTATAAATTCTGCCTTGGGTCAGAGAAAAGAAATGTGCAGTTTTCCAAGTATTGTCCTGTAATTCAATCCATTTTGCCATGACTTATGCCCTGTTAATATGACATCTAAGTAAGAAAGACTAACAAAATCGATAGCATCCCCCTTGAGGTCAGGGCCCTGGGCATGAGGTCAGGGCCCTGGGCATGAGGTCAGGGCCCTGGGCATGAGGTCAGGGCCCTGGGCCCAGCATGCCCCGATTGTTATGCAGCCATGATTATTGTTTGATGGCATGGCGAATTGGGCGACTTTTCAGTGACTGAATGATGCACAACCACATGTTCTAAATTGTACCTGGTGTAATTCTACTATTCTTACTCTCAATAGTAAGTTGAGTTAAAGAACAATGAAAAAGGATATATATTGCGTGGCCCTAAGCAGATGTTATGTTGCTTTTGCCTGGAAGCTGCTTGAATTATTCTGATAGTTTCTCAGTTCTGCACAACTCACAACTGTGGTGAAACTGCAGTAGGATTAGCCTACAAAAAGGAAGGGTATAGGTGTACAAGTTGAATCTTATCTGAGACTGAGACTCAACCATGTGACGTTGATGCAGAAAGATCTTCTTCGTGGCTATGCAGAAGATAATAAGGCCCAGTACTGTACTGCAGATAGTAGGCAGTGCACTGGAAGGAGAAAGGGAACAAGGTGTTCTAGTTCTGTCCTACTTCTCACAGCTCAACTTATTTATAACTTAAAGAGCTTACATAACTTTCAGAACTATACTAATACAATGCCTTCGGACAGTATTCAGACCCCTTGACATTTTCCAATTTTGTTACTTTAAAGCCTTATTATAAAATTGATTGAATAGTTGTTTTTCCTCATCAATCTACACACAATACCCCATAATGACAAAGCAAAAACGGGTTTTTAAAAACTGAAATATCACATTTACATAAGTATTCAGACCCTTTACTTGTTGAAGCACCTTTGGTAGCGATTACAGCCTTGAGTCTACTTGGGTATGACGCCACAAGCTTGGCACACCTGTATTTGGTAAGTTTCTCCCATTCTTCTCTCTACAGATTTTCTCAAGCTCTGTCAGGTTGGATGGGTAGTGTCGCTGCACAGGTCTCTCCAGAGATGTTAGATCGTTTTCAAGTCCAGGCTCTAGCTGGGCCACTCAAGGACATTCAGAGACTTGTCCCGAAGTCACCCCTGCATTGTCTTGGCTGTGTCTTAAGGGTCGTTGTCCTGTTGGAAGGTGAACCTTCGCCCCCATTCTGAGGTCCAAAGCGTTCTGGAGCAGGTTTTCATCAAGGATCACTCTGTACTTTGCTCCGTTCATCTTTCCATTAATCCTGACTAGTCTTCCAGTCCCTGCCCGCTGAAAAACATCCCCACAGCATGATGGTGCCACCACCATGCTTCACCATAGAGATGGTGCCAGGTTTCCTCCAGATGTGACGCTTGGCATTCAGGCCAAAGAGTTCAATCTTGGTTTCATCAGACCAGAGAATATCTGTCAGAGTGCCCATCAGGTTCTTGGTCACCTCCCTGACCAAGGCTCTTCTCCCCCGATTGCTCAGTTTGGCAGGGCAGCCAGCTCTAGGAAGAGTCTTGGTGGTTCTAAACTTCTTCCATTTAAGAATGATGGAGACCACTGTGTTCTTGGGGACCTTCAATGCTGCAGACATTTTTTGGTACCCTTCCCCAGACCTGTGCCTCCACACAGTCCTGACTCGGAGCTCTACGGACAATTCCTTTGAGCTTATTACTTGGTTTTTGCTTTGACATGCACTGTCAACTGTGGGCCCTTATAAAGACAGTTTACCACAGGTGGACTCCAATCAAGTTGTAGAAACATCTCACGGATGATCAATGAAAACAGGATGAACCTGAGCTCAATTTCGAGTCTCATGGCAAAGGGTCTGAATAATTATGCAAATACGTTATTATTATTTTTTTTAATACATTTCCTAACATTTCTAGAAACCTGTTTTAGTTTTGTCATTACAGGGTATTATGTATAGATTGATGAGGATATTTTTATTTATTTAATCCATGTCAAAATAACGCTGTAACTAAACAAATTGTGGAAAAGGGGAAGGGGTCTGAATGCTTTCTGAATGCACTGTACTTCTTCTCATGCAGTCTCACCCACAGTCACACCCATTCAGCGGATAAAACGTATAGATACAGTGACCACAGCTCAATGCTTAAAGGTCCAATGCAGTTGTTTATTTTAAAATCTCAATATCAAATCATTTCTGGGTAACAATTAAGTACCTTCCTGTGATTGGTTTAAATTAAAACGGTAAAAAGGTAAACAAAAATAACTTATTTGGAAAGTGGAATTTCTCAAGCAAGAATTTTGGTGGGAGTGGTCTCAGTGGGGAGGGGAAAACTGAAAACTAGCTGTTATTGGCAGAGAGGTTTGGAACTGTCTTTCTTATTGGTCTGTTAACCAATTTACCACCTGGTGACCTCACCAGGCCAGCCAAAACTCCATCCCACCAAAACAAGCTGAAATTTCAGGCGGCCTTTTCAAACTGCTCTTACACTAAAAGGGCATTATCATAATTTTCTAAATGTAACAGTACTTTTCCAACCTCATTGTGTATAAATGTAAATAAATCACAGGCAAATCACGTTTTTTGACTGCACTGGGCCTTTGAACTAGACTATGCTGTACTATACAATTCTATACTATAACATTGTAGCCTGTTTGTTCAGTACTCCTGTCTGTCTGTCTGTCTGTCTGTCTGTCTGTCTGTCTGTCTGTCTGTCTGTCTGTCTGTCTGTCTGTCTGTCTGTCTGTCTGTCTGTCTGTCTGTCTGTCTGTCTGTCTGTCTGTCTGTCTGTCTGTCTGTCTGTCTGTCTGTCTGTCTGTCTGTCTGTCTGTCTGGTGACATTTGTTTGGGGCAAATCTAAAACAACACATTACTGAGTACTACTCTCCATATTTTCAAGCATAGTGGTGGCTGCATCATGTTATGGGTATGCTTGTAATAGTTAAGGACTGGGGAGTTTTTCAGGATAAAAAAGAAACAGAATGGCACTAAGCACAGGCAAAATCCTAGAGGAAAACCTGGTTCAGTCTGCTTTCCACCAGACTCTGGGAGATTATTTTACCTTTCAGCAGTACAACAACCTAAAACACCAGGCCAAATCTACACTGAGGTACAGTTTTGACTTAAATCTACTTAAATCTATGGCAATATCTGAAAATGGTTGTCTACCAATTTTGACAGAGCTTGAAGAATTTTGAAAAGAAAAATGGCCAATTGTTGCACAATCCAGGTGTGTCAAGCTCTTAGAGACTTACCCAGAAAGACTCAAAGCTGTAATTGCTGTCAGTGGTGCTTCCACAAAGTGTTGAACCGGGTGTAAATACTTATGTAAATTAGATATTATTTTCAATACATTTGCCATAATATCTGAAAACATGTTTTCACTTTGTTGTTTTTGACTTTTGTGTATAGATGGGTGAGAGAAAAAAACAAATTTCATCAATTTCGAATTCAGTAACACAACAAAATGTGGAATAAGTCAAAGGGTAAGAATACTTTCTGAAGGCAGTGTACATATATTATTATACCCTTTTGGCTCCACACATTTCTAGGGAACCCCTTGAGTGCCAAAGTTATTACGAAAGAGAAATCCTCCACCTCTCCCTGTACTCTCTATCTCTCCCTTTCGCCCTCTCTTTCTCTCTCTATCTCTCCGTCCTAGCCACCACTCCAGTCACACAACATTTAGTTTGTATGCCTGCCTGCCTGCCTGCCTGCCTGCCTGCCTGCCTGCCTGCCTGCCTGCCTGCCTGCTTGTCTGACTGTCTGTCTGACTGTCTGTCTGACTGTCTGTCTGTCTGTCTGTCTGTCTGTCTGTCTGTCTGTCTGTCTGTCTGTCTGTCTGTCTGTCTGTCTGTCTGTCTGTCTGTCTGTCTGTCTGTCTGTCTGTCTGTCTGTCTGCCCGCCTGCCTGCCTGTCTGCCTGTCTGCCTGTCTGCCTGCCTGCCTGTCTGCCTGCCTGTCTGCCTGCCTGTCTGCCCTCCAGTAGTATTTTTCTTCTTCTCTTTTGGTCACAGCCTTCATTTGCATCATGTAAATAATCAGTGGCATAAGAGATATTTACCTCCCTCTCACATGCCTGAGTGATATGCCACATGATTACCATGTTCAGAGAGAGTCTCCTGCACTGTCTGGATGTCTGTAAAGGTCAGGTTGTCTTTGTACTTTTATGGGATTCCTTTCTGATTTATTTAGATGCCTTAAATCTCCACAGTTCATTTTGGGATATACACTGTTCATACAAAAGTATGTGGACACCCCTTCAAGTTTGTGGATTCTGCTATTTCAGCCATACCCTTTGCTGACAGGTGTATGACATCGAGCACACAGCCATGCAATCTCCATAGACAAACATTGGCTGTAGAATGACCTTAATGAAGAGCTCAGTGACTTCAACGTGGCACCTTTCCAACAAGTCGGTTCGTCAAATCTCTACCCTGCTTGAGCTGCCCTGGTCAACTGTAAGTGCTATTATTGTGAAGTGGAAACATCTAGAAGCAACAATGGCTCAGCCACAAAGTGGTAGGCCACACAAGCTCACAGAACAGGACCGTGTGGCCGTGTACAGGCCGTGTGCTGAAGCGCGTAGTGCGTGAAAATTGTCTGTCCTCGGTTGCAACATTCACTACTGAGTTCCAAACTGCCTCTGGAAGCAACTTCATCACAATAACTGTTAATTGGGAACTTCATGAAATGGCTTTCCATGGCTGAGCAGCCGCACACAAGCCTAAGATCCCCATGTGCAATGCTAAGCATCGGCTGGAGTGACGTAAAGCTCGCCGACATTGGACAATGGCCTTGGGATGTTTTTCATTGTTCAGGCTCCTTAGTTCCAGTGAAGGGTAATCTTAACACTACCGCATACACTAGACGATTCTGTGTTTCCAGCTTCGAGGCAACAGTTTGGGGAAGGCCCTTTCCTGTTTCAGCGTGACAATGCCCCGTGCACAAAGCGAGGTCCATACAGAAATGGTTTGTCGAGATCGGTGTGGAAGAACTTGATTGTCCTGCACAGAGCCTTGACCTAAACCCCATATAACACCTTTGGGATGAATTGGAACGCCGACTGCGAGCCAGGTCTAATCGCCCAACATCAGTGCCTTACTTCACTAATATTCTTATGGCTGAATGGAAGCAAGTCCCCGCAGCAATGTTCCAACATCTAGTGGAAAGCCTTCCCAGAAGAGTGGAGGCTGTTATAGCAGCAAAGGGGGGACCAACTCCATATTAATGCCCATGATTTTGAAATGAGATGTTCAACGAGCAGGTGTCCACATACATTTGGTCAGGTAGTGTATGTTTCTGTGCTTATAATTGTTGTATTTGTATTTATTATAAATCCCCATTAGCTGCTGCCAAGGCAGCTACTCTTCCTGGGGTCCAGCTAAAATGAAGGCAGTAATATATATGAAAATACTATTTTTAAACATTAAAATACAAGACAACAGATTTCACAATACATTGTGTTTACTCCATCCACTACTCTACTACAACACTGTCCAGGTGTACGTATGTGTATATTGTATGTTATGTTTGTTTGTACCTGTGTGTGTCTCTTCACAGTTCTCACTGCTACATAAAGTGTATTTTTATCTGTTTTTAAAAAATCTGATTCTACTGCTTGCATCAGTTAATCAAATCAAATCACATTTATTTATATCGCCCTTCGTACATCAGCTGACATCTCAAAGTGCTGTACAGAAACCCAACCTAAAACCCCAAACAGCAAGCAATGCAGGTGTAGAAGCACGGTGGCTAGGAAAAACTCCCTAGAAAGGCCAAAACCTAGGAAGAAACCTAGAGAGGAACCAGGCTATGTGGGGTGGCCAGTCCTCTTCTGGCTGTGCCGGGTGGAGATTATAACAGAACATGGCCAAGATGTTCAAATGTTCATAAATGACCAGCATGGTCCAATAATAATAAGGCAGAACAGTTGAAACTGGAGCAGCAGCACGGCCAGGTGGACTGGGGACAGCAAGGAGTCATCATGTCAGGTAGTCCTGAGGCATGGTCCTAGGGCTCAGGTCCTCCGAGAGAGAGAAAGAAAGAGAGAAGGAGAGAATTAGACAAACGCACACTTAGATTCACACAGGACACCGAATAGGACAGGAGAAGTACTCCAGATATAACAAACTGACCCTAGCCCCCCGACACATAAACTACTGCAGCATAAATACTGGAGGCTGAGACAGGAGGGGTCAGGAGACACTGTGGCCCCATCCGATGACACCCCCGGACAGGGCCAAACAAGAAGGATATAACCCCACCCACTTTGCCAAAGCACAGCCCCCACACCACTAGAGGGATATCTTATCAGTTAACTGATGTGGAATAGAGTTCCATGTAGTCACGGCTCTATGTAGTACTGTGTGCCTCCCATAGTCTGTTCTGGACTTGGGGACTGTGAAGAGACTGGTGGCATGTCTTGTGGGGTATGCATGGATGTCCGAGCTGTGTGCTAGTAGTTTAAACAGACAGCTCAGTGCATTCAGCCTGTCAATACTTCTTATAAAAACAAGTAGTGATGAAGTCAATCTCTACTCTACTTTGAGCCATGAGAGATTGATATGCACGTTATTAATATTAGCTCCCGGTGTACATTTAAGGGTCAGCCGAGCTGCCCTGTTCTGAGCCAATTGTACTTTACTCAAGTCCCTCTTTGTGGCACCTGACCACAAGACTGAACAGTAGTCCAGGTGTGACAAAACTAGGGCCTGTAGGACCTGCCTTGTTGATAATGTTGTTAAAAGGCAGAGTAATACAGACTTCTCCCCATCTTAGCCACTGTTGCATCAATATGTTTTGACCATAACAGTTTACGATCCAGGTTTACTCCAAGCAGTTTAGTCTCCTCAACTTGCTCAATTTCCACATTATTCATTATAAGATTTAGCTGAGGTGAAGGGTTTCGTGAATGATTTGTCCCAAATACAATGCTTTTAGTTTTTGAAATATTTAGGGCTTATTTATTTATTGCCACCCATTCTGAAACTGACTGCAGACCTTTTTTAAGTGTTGCAGGGATTTTACTTGCTGTGGTAGTTGACATGTATAGTATTGAGTCATCCGCATACATAGACACACTGGATTTACTCAGAGCCAGGTCAATAGTAAAGATTGAAGAAAGTAATGGGCCTAGACAGCTGCCCTGGGTAATGCCTGATTCTACCTGGATTATGTTGTAGAGGCTACCATTAAAGAACACACTTGGTGTTCTTTTAGACAGGTAATTCTCAATCCACTTTTCACACCAAAGTACGTTCATCTCTAGGAGACAGAACGCGTCTCCTTCCTGAGCGGTATGACGGATGTGTGGTCCATGGTGTTTATACTTGCGTACTATTGTTTGTACAGATGAACGTGGTACATTCAGGCATTTGGAAATTGCTCCTAAAGATGAACCAGTCTTGTGGAGGTCTACAATTTGTTTTCTGAGGTGGCTGATTGGCTGATTTCTTTTGATTTTCCCATGATGTCAAGCAAAGAGGCACTGAGTTTGAAGGTAGGCCTTGAAATACATCCACAGGTACACCTCCAATTTACTTAATGATGTCAATTAGCCTATCAGAAGCTTCTAAAGCCATGACATCCTTTTCTGGAATTTTCCAAGCTGTTTAAAGGCACAGTCAACTTAGTGTATGTAAACTTCTGACCCACTGGAAATGTGATACAGTGAATTATAAGTGAAATAATGTGTCTGTAAACAATTGTTGGAAAAATGACTTGCGTCATGCACAAAGTAGATGTCCTAACTGACTTGCCAAAACTATAGTTTGTTAACAAGAATTGTGTGGAGTGGTTGAAAAACGAGTTTGAATGACTTCAACCTAAGTGTATGTAAACCTCCGACTTCAAACTGTATAAGCCATTCCTTTTTCCTCATCCCTTTCAATCATAAACCCTTTAAATTCCTAATAAATCCACTGGGATTTAATAGATTTTACAGTCATTTTCTTAATGCTTATTAGTAACTGGGGTAAACAATTTCATAAATGTGTCAAGTGCAGCGTCTGGTTAGTCCTCATTACACACCACAGACCAGCAAATATTCTTTACATCAACAACATAGGAATCACTACAAAACCTCTTATTGGACCTGTTATATACCATGTAAGATCCATTCTTTGAAACGTTGGTTTTCCTAGATACAATATAGCTGCCATATATAATGAGGATCTAGAAAAATAATTGACTGTAATTTAATAGGATCTTGATGGCCTGAATAGTCATGGTAACATCAAATATAGTAGATATCCCTTACAGTTTCTTAAAACCTTTAGTCCCTTGGCAATGTTTTCATTGTGAGTGTTTGTCCCTGACAGATCCACAGTGCTTCCTGTGAGGACAAACTGCTGTTGCTGCCATTGACTTTGAATTCAAGGAGGCTTGAAGTGAGACTCAATCACAGTCTTCACTCTGCAGCAGCTGTACCTGACAAGCACGCTGAGCAGTCAACACCCACCTCTTTCCTCTTAATAGACCCCCCCACCCATCCATAACTCTCCCACTTCCCTGCACGAAGCTCTGGGGAACTGTCTGTAAGACGCAGTCGTCAATTCACAGAGGAATCTCTGCCTCACAGACCTATGAAGATAAATGTTTCATCTAGAAGCAGGGGGGCTAATTTATACAACATCTTAATACCAGCTTATCTATCATTAACAACTGACCCTATATCCCCCCTTCACCCTGCCAATAATGGTGTGGTCCAATAGCATCTCAATTGATAGCAGCGTGCTCCGATTGAACAAAGATTACATCTTTATTCACAAACAAAGATAAGAAAACTGATTGGAAACACAGAGATTAAAAGATGGAGAGAGAGAAAGAGAAAGACAGAGAGAGACAGAGAGAGAGACCGAGATATTAATCTAGCTGGGTACAAAACAGCTGACACAACATTAACACCACCCAGATGATGATGTCTGTTAAATGACACTCGTGTGTGTGTGTGTGTGTGTGTGTGTGTGTGTGTGTGTGTGTGTGTGTGAGAGGTGATGTCCTAGACAAATTGACAACAGGTGAGATAGGGGGACGGAGATCATCTCTGTATGGATGAAACATAGCGATGGACAGACAGTTGTATCTCTTCAGATGAACAGCCATTCACACGGGCTAATGGTTTATAAATATCCCCACATTTCTGGATCAGATCATCGGGCTCTAAGCTTCTTTTCTTTTCTTTTTTAAATTTTAATTGTACCTTTATTTAACCAGACAAGTCAGTTAAGAACAAATTCTTATTTTCAATGACGGCCTAGGAACAGTGAACCAGTGGCCTAGGAACAGGAACTGCCTTGTTCAGGGGCAGATCGACAGATTTGTACCTTGTCAGCTCGGGGATTTGAACTTGCAACCTTCCGGTTACTAGTTACTACTACTATATACAGGGAGTAGCAGATCAATGTGAAGCTATATACAGGGAGTAGCAGATCAATGTGAAGCTATATACAGGGAGTAGCAGATCAATGTGAAGCTATATACAGGGAGTAGCAGATCAATGTGAAGCTATATACAGGGAGTAGCAGATCAATGTGAAGCTATATACAGGGAGTAGCAGATCAATGTGAAGCTATATACAGGGAGTAGCAGATCAATGTGAAGCTATATACAGGGAGTAGCAGATCAATGTGAAGCTATATACAGGGAGTAACAGATCAATGTGAAGCTATATACAGGGAGTACCAGATCATTGTGTAGCTATAAACAGGAAGTACCAGATCATTGTGGAGCTATATACAGTATAGGGAATACCTGATCAATGTGGAGCTATAAACAGGGAGTACCAGTACCAGATCAGAAGGTAGAGACAACAATACATCACACAAAGCAGCCACAACTGTCAGTAAGTGTCCATGATTGAGTCTTTGAATGAAGAGATTGAGATAAAACTGTCCAGTTTGAGCGTTTTTTGCAGCTCGTTCCAGGCGCTAGCTGAACTGAAAAGAGGAGCGACCCAGGGATGTGTGTGCTTTGGGGACTTTTAACAGAATGTGACTGGCAGAACGGGTGGAGGATGAGGGCTGCAGTAGATATCTCAGATAGGGGGGAGTGAGGCCTAAGAGGGTTTTATAAATAAGCATCAACCAGTGGGTCTTGCAACAGGTATACAGAGATGACCAGTTTACAGAGGAGTATAGAGTGCAGTGATGTATCCTATAAGGAACATTTGTGGCAAATCTGATGGCCAAATGGTAAAGACCATCTAGCCCCGGACCACAAAATCCGGGGAGGGGCCAGCTGAGTATAAGACTGGATCATCTGCATATAAATGAATAAGAGCATCCCACTGCCTGAGCTATGTTGTTGATGTAAATTGAGAAGAGCGTGGGGCCTAGGATTGAGCCTTGGGGTACTCCCTTGGTGACAGGCAGTGGCTGAGACAACATATTTTCTGACTATACACTGTACTCTTTGAGAGAGGTAGTTAGCAAACCAGGCCAAAGACCCCTCAGAGACACCAATACTCCTTAGCCGGGTCACAATAATGGAATAGTGTACTGTATAAAAAGCTTTGGCCAAGTCAATGAAATAGCAGCACAACATTGCTTTGAATCAAGGGCAATGGTGACATCATTGAAGACCTCTAAGGTTGCAGTGACACATTCATAACCTGAGTGGAAACCAGATTGCATACCAGAGAGAATACTATATACTATCAAGAAAGCCAGTCAGTTGATTATTGACAAGTTTTTCCAACACTTTTGATAAACAGGGCAAAATAGAAATAGGCCTATAACAGTTAGGATCAGCTTGATCTCTCCCTTTAAGTAAGGATGAACCGTGGCTGCTTTCCAAGCAATAGGAACCTCCCCAGAAAGGAGAGACAGGCTTTGATAGGGGAAGCAACCTTATAGAAGAAAGGGTCTAAACCGTCTGACCCAGATGGTTCTTTGGGGTCAAGTTTCAGGAGCTCCTTTAGCATTGACTGCCTGCAGTGAGGCATTTTGTAGTGGGACAGGGGAAAAAAGAGGGAGAAGCATCAGGGTTGGGAGATGAAGAAATGTTGGACGGGCAATGAGGCATGACTGAGTCAAATAGGAATTCTGACTTGATTAAGTGGTGATTAAAGAGTTCAGCCATGTGCTTCTTGTCAGTAACAACCACATCAGCAACTTTAAGGGACATGGGCAGATGTGAGGAGGAGTGTTTATTCTCCAGGACTTTAACCATTTTCCAGAACTTCTTGGGGTTATACCCACAGAGAGAGAACTGCTCCTTAATGTAACTAATTGTGGCTTTCCGGATAGCCTGAGTGCACTTATTTCTCATTTGCCTGAACAAGAGCCAGTCAGCCTGAGTATGCGTGTGCCGAGCCTTTCGCCAAATGCAATTCTTGAGGTGGAGTAACTCGGCAAGATTACGGTCAAACCAGGGGCTGAACCTGTTTTTAATTCTCATTTTGTTTATGGGGCGTGTTTGTTAACAATACCACTGAAAATATCAAAAAAGAAGGTCCAAGCGTCTTCGACAGAGAGGATCAAGCTGATTCTATACCATTTTACAGAGGCCAGTTCATGAAGGAAGGCTTGATCCTTAAAGTTTTTTAGCAAGCGTCTATGACCTATCAGGATTATTTGTGAGGATAACATCAAGAAGGGTAGCCTTTTGTGGGTGTTTGGAGTCAACCTGTACCTAGTGGGATTGGTGATTAAAGAGTTCAGCCATGTGCAATCTGAGAAAGATTTAGGGAGTCCCATGTCCCAGTTTAGGTCACCTATCAGGACAAATTCAGACTTAGTGTACGGGGCCAGGATAGAGTTTAGGGCAGGTAGGGTACAGGCCGGTGTTGATGGAGGACAATAGCACCTAGCAACAGTCAACAAATATCTATTTGAAAGTTTAATACTTAAAACCAGCTAATCAAATGGTTTGGGGACATACTTGGTGGAGACAACCAAACACTGAAGGGGATCCTTGGTGAAGATTGCCACTCCCCCAACTTTGGAAGATCTGTCTTGCTGAAAAAGGTTATAACCAGAAAGGTTAACATCAGTATTCAAAACACTCTTCCTTAACCACGTCTCAGTAATGACCAACAGTAAACAGTAATGACCAACACTACACTCTTCTAAGTGATCAGAATAGATACTAATAAGAGTAAGATTAAAGAACAGAATAGCAGCAGCATATGATGTGTGTGTGTGTGTGTGTGTGTGTGTGTGTATTGTATGTGTATTGGTTTTGTGAGAGTTTCAGTGTAGTGTGTGTACAGTGTGTGTATCTATAGTCTTGTAAGTGTGCATAGAGTCAGTGCTAGTGTCAATGCAGATAGTCTGTGTAACAATTTAATGAACTATTTAGCAGTCTTATGGCTATTTAGCAGTCTTATGGCTACTTAGCAGTCTTATGACTATTTAGCAGTCTTATGGCTATTTAGCAGTCTTATCGCTACTTAGCAGTCATGGCTATTTAGCAGTCTTATGGCTACTTAGCAATCTTATGACTATTTAGCAGTCTTATGGCTATTTAGCAGTCTTATCGCTACTTAGCAGTCTTATGGCTACTTAGCAGTCTTATGGCTATTTAGCAGTCTTATGGCTATTTAGCAGTCTTATGGCTATTTAGCAGTCATGGCTAATTAGCAGTCTTATGGCTACTTAGCAGTCTTATGGCTACTTAGCAGTCTTATGGCTATTTAGCAGTCTTATGGATATTTAGCAGTCTTATGGCTATTTAGCAGTCTTATGGCTATTTAGCAGTCTTATCGCTACTTAGCAGTCTTATGGCTATTTAGCAGTCTTATGGCTACTTAGCAGTCTTATGGCTATTTAGCAGTCTTATGGCTATTTAGCAGTCTTATGGCTACTTAGCAGTCTTATGGCTATTTAGCAGTCTTATGGCTACTTAGCAGTCTTATGGCTATTTAGCAGTCTTATGGCTTGGCGGTAAAAGCTGTCTCGGAGCCTGTTCATCCAAGATCCGATGCTCTGGTACCGTTTTCCGGGATGGTAGCAGAGTGAACAGTCTATGGTTTGGGTGACTGATCTTTGGAAATGCTTCAGGCCTTCCTCTGTCACCGCTTGGTACAGGGGTCCTAGATGGCAGGGAGCTGAGGGAGCTCAGTCACGTACTGGGTTGTCCGCATCTCTCTCTCTCTCGCTCTCTCTCTCTCTCCCTCTTCCCCTCTCTCTCTCTCTCTCTCTCCAGTCGAGTGCGGTGCATTTGCCATACCAAGCGGTGATGCAGCCAGTCAAGACGCTCTCGATGGTGCAGCTCTAGAACTTTTTTGAGAATCCGAGTGCCCATGCCAAATCTTTTCAACCTATTGAGGGGGAAGATGGGCTGTCATGCCCTCTTCATGACTGTGTGTGTATGTGTGGACCATGTTAGCTCCTTAGTGATGTGGACACCAAGGAACTTCAAGCTCACGATTCGCTCCACTACAGCCCCGTTCGTCGTGGATGGGAGAATGATCTCCCCTCTTTCTACTGTAGCCCACGATCAAGATCCTTATGCTATCTGAAGTCGAAGGAGAGGTTGTTGACCTGGCAACGCCAAGTCTCTGACCTCCTCCCAGTAGGATGTCTAATCGCTGTCTGTGATCAGGCCTACCATTGTCGTGTCGTCAGCAAACTTGATGATGGTGTTGAAATCATGGCCATGCAGTCATGGGTGAACAGGATTACAGGAGGGGACTAAGCACGCACCCCTGAGGAGCTCCCGTGTTGAGGCTCAGTATGGTAGAGGTGTTGTTGCCTACCCTCACCACCTGGGCCGACCTGTCAGGAAGTCCAGGATCCAGTTGCAGAGGGAGGTGTTCAGTCCCAGGGTCCTTAGCTTGGTGATGAGCTTGGAGCGGACTATGGTGTTGAACACTGAGCTATAGTCTATGAACAGTATTCTCACATAATTATTTCCCCACTTGTCCAGGTGGGAGAGGGTAGTGTTAAGTGCAATTGAGGATCTGGGGGTCTGTTGGGGCAGTATGCAAATTGAAGTGCGTCCAGGGTGTCTGGGATGATGGTGTTGATGTGTGTCTTGACCAGCCTTTCAAAGCACTTCATAATTACAGATTGGAGTGCTACAGGATGATAGTCATTTAGACAGGTTACTGTTCTTGGGAACAGGGAAAATGGTGGTCAGCTTCAAACATGTTGGGATTACCGACTGGGACAATTAGAGATTGAAAATGTCTGTGAAGACACTTGCCAGCTGGTCTGTGCATACTCTGAGAACATGCCTTGGTATTCTGTCTGGCCTGGCAGCCTTGGGAGTGTTAACATGTTTTAAACATTTTACTCACATTGGTCTTTGAGAGCAAGATCACAGAGTCATACGGAACAACAGGGGCTTTCATGCAGGGTTTTGTGTTGTTTTCGTCGAAGCGAGCATAATAGGCATTTAGCTCTTTTGGAGTTCTGCGTCGCTGGGCATCTCATGGCTCGGTTTCCCTTTGTAATCCGTTATTGTCTGCAAGCCCTGCCACATCCGACGAGCGTCGGAGGCGGTGTAATAGGATTCCACTCTCTGTCAATATTGTCCTTTAGCATGTTTCATGTCTTGTCGGAGGTCGTAGCAGACTTTTCTTGTATGCGTCCATTTCCGGGACCCGTTTTTTGTAAGCGGTAGCTCTAGATTTTAGCCCAGCACAGATATTGCCTGTAATCCATGTCATTTTGGTTTGGATATGTTGGTATAGTAACTATGGGGACGACATTGTCTGTTCACTTCTTGATTAACCACTTATTGATGAATGCTATCGGATGAATCCTGAAACATATATCAGTTTGTCCTTGCAAAACAGTCTTGTAGCCTTGTGTCTAATTCATTGGACCACTTCCTGTTTGAGCTTTTGTTTGTAAACAGGAAGCAAGAAGATAGAGTCACGGTATGATTTGCTGAAGAAAGTGTGAAGGCGGGCCTTGTATGTGTTTCTGTGGGTAAACTAAAAGTGGTCTCTGAATTGTAGCGCTCCTAGTGTCACAGGAGTCGTGTTGGTAAAAGTGAGGTAGAACGGTTTTAAGTCTCCCACCGTTAAAGACTCTGCCCACCAAAAATGCTGCCTGCGGGTATACCTTTTTCACCCCATTTTTCTTTCTCCCCAATTTCATGATATCCAATAGATATTTACGACCTTGTCTCATCTCTACAACTCCCCAACGGGCTCAGGGGAGGCAGAGGTCAAGACCCACGAAATATGTCCCGCCAAGTCGCGCTGCTTCTTAAAGATGCACTATGCAGAAATCCCTCCGCCATTTCCTGCTTGCTAAAATTCTAATCAGTTTATGTGACAAAATCATTGTACCATCTAAAGCGCTGTGAAATATATTTCCATAATCACAAATATTGTATTTTCAGCTGTTTGAAGCTGGTGTATAAAACCCAAAAGTAAAAGTAAAAGTGTATAAAACCCAAAATGCAAAAACTAAACTTAAAAACAAGAATCATAGAAATAGCGCACATAGAACAAGGAAAAAAAGAAACGTCCTCTTCACTGTCAACTGCGTTTATTTTCAGCAAACTTAACATGTGTAAATATTTATATGAACATAAGATTCAACAACTGAGACATAAACTGAACAAACATGTGACTAACAGAAATGGAATAATATGTCCCTGAACAAAGGTAACTGTCAGTATCTGGTGTGGCCACCAGCTGCATTAAGTACTGCAGTACATCTCCTCATAGACTGCACCAGATTTGGCAGTTCTTGCTGTGAGATGTTACCCCACTCTTCCATCAAGGCGGTTTCTTATTTGTTTATGGCCCCATACATTTCTTTGACTGCCATGATAATTATGGATGAGAACTCTCTTGGTAGATACAAATGTCTGGAGCTTAACATGAGGGATTCTATATCAGGTGAGCAAAAGCTTGAGAATACCTTCACACTGGAAGCAGCATATCAGTTGTTGTTTATGAAGAGGAACACCCCTCTCCCTTTGGACTTTCCCGAGGCTGCTGTCGTCCGATCGTGTTGCTCCATGGAGAAATCACTGAGTTCTATGTTCATAGATTGAGCCAATAGCAGATGAAAAAACACGAGCTGGCGCACACCCAGAAAAATGTGTTTGTGTGGAGGTGCCGACTAACAGTGAATAAACTATAAACTATCAAAATAAAGTCACACTCTCCATGTATAAACTCCCAGCAATTTAATGGGTATTTATTTACTCATTGAGCCAGTCAAGTTTCTGCAAGGTATACTAAACGCAACATGCAACAATTTCATTGATTTTACTGAGTTACAGTTCATATGAGGAAATCCGCAATTGAAATCAATTCATTAGGCCCTAATCTATGGATTTCACATGAATGGGAATACAGATATGCATCTGTTGGTCACAGAGACCTTAAAAAAAATGGGCCTCAGGACTCGTTACGATATTTTTGTGCATTCAAATTGCCATTGATAAAATGCAATTGTATGCGTTGGCTGTAGCTTATTCCTGCCCATACTATAACCCCATGGGGCACTCTGTTCACAATGTTGACATAAGCAAACCACTCACCCACACGATGCCATACACGTGGTCTGTGGTTGTGAGGCAGGTTGATGCACTGCCAAATTCTCTAAAACAATGTTGGAGGCGGCTTATGACAGAGAAATTAACATTCAATCATTTGGCAACAACTCTGGTGGACATTCCTGTAGTAAACATGCCAATTGCACGCTCCCTCAAACTTGAGACATCTGTGACGTTGTGTTATGTGACAAACTGCACATTTTAGAGTGGCCTTTTATTCATACCAGCTCAATGTGCACCTGTGTAATAATCATGCTGTATAATCGGCTTCTTGATATGCCACACCTGTCAGGTGGATTGATTGCAAAGGAGAAAAGCTCACCAACAGGGACGTAAACAAACTTTTGTTCAAAATTGAGAGAACTAAGCTTTTTGTATGGGACATTTCTGGTATCTGTTATTTCAGCTCATGAAACATGGGACCAACACTTTACAGGATGCGTTTATATTTTTGTTCACTATATATATATATATATATGTTGCAGTTTTTCACGTCTCTAATAGGAGACCACTGAAAGAAGCTCCAAGGGAATAGCGTTTGGTGTGAACCAGGAAACAGTTGAGTCGGAGTTCAAGTCAGATTTGAAGTCTATATCGAGGTGAGTAACTGTCGATCTGATGTCCCAAGGTGCTTTGCGGTCATATGTGATAACAGTATGAACTTTCTGTAGTCTTTTAAATGATGTGCAGCTTATAAGGGTTTCATAAAGCCTTCATACATACTACATAAATGTGTCACAAATCATCTATAACTGTATTTCATGCTCTATAAAGGGTTAATAATCTGACATAACTGTGTTACATAACCATCTATGTCAAATGTGTCATAGTACACTATGTCAAATATGACACAAATAGTGGGTTTAATTACCGGGACCACGCATGCGTAAAAACTTATGAGTCGTATTGGATAAAAGATTC